>NC_055964.1:11896381-11918257 GCF_018492685.1 Alosa sapidissima
TCTCCAGATGGCTAGCACAGCACACCAGGGTCCAACACACCTACTACACTTCTACCTTAGAAACAGGAAACGTGTTTACTCCTATCATTCAGCAAAGTTATATACACATACGTAACGTTTACACACACACCACACACGCACACACACATTCATATTGTTGCAAGACTCTATGTAGGCCATATCTATGCTGCACTAGCCCCATGTCATAACCTGATGTAATACGTTCGTGACTTGACTAAATTTGGTCTGTTTTTGGCAGGGACAGGGAGAGCCGAGTCCGAGACGTCTAGCTGTAAGTAGCCGGGCGCAGCACTTTCCTTCCTTACTCTGTGCCTGGGTCAGCTGTCCTGCGTGTCTGCCCTCACCTGCTCTGATCCTCCCTTGTTCTCCCGCGTGCCCTTCCGCAGGACCTGGAGAAGTTCAGCGAGGGGCCCTGCCGCCAGTGCCAGTGTCGGGACGGGCAGATGACCTGCTACCAGCCCTCCTGCCCCACCTGCCCCCTGGGCACGCTGGC
Organism: Alosa sapidissima; assembly: GCF_018492685.1. Classification (NCBI taxonomy): domain Eukaryota; kingdom Metazoa; phylum Chordata; class Actinopteri; order Clupeiformes; family Clupeidae; genus Alosa; species Alosa sapidissima. The sequence goes on from NC_055964.1 coordinate 11,896,896, forward strand.
CGTGCCGGTGGACGGGCAATGCTGCCCCGAGTGCCAGGATGGTGAGTGGTTTCTGTGTCCCAAGATGTCCACTTAGGGCCAGACCTACTGTTTAAATTGTAGAGAGGTTGTGTTCAGCATTTGGAAATTGGTATAATTTGAAAATGAAATGAGGAAAAGCAATGTAAAATGAATAAGTTCTCGTTGATATGCTACGTAGAACTCTAAACATTTTCTCAAGTGTTCTCATTTTCTTTTTGTCGTCGTTATTATTATTGAACTCTTTATTCCCCTACCACTTCACTGATTTGTGGATTAGCTCAAATTACTCCATGAAAATACCACTGAAATGATGTGCAGTTGGCAAAGCGCTCTTCCTCTCCTCCTCTTCTCTTCCTCTCATTCTTTCCCTCTACTTCTCACACTCTCTCTTGATCTTCTCTTTGTTTTGAAAAGAGAACAAGGTTTAAATCCACACTATTAGATTTCCTTCGGGTTAAATACCATGGCTTCTTAGTTCTGCACCTCCCTGGAGGACTGAGGCTCTTCAATTCCCTCCCTCTCCCTCCCTCTCCCTCCTCCTCCCTCTCTCTCTATCTCTTTTCTTTCTCTCTCCCTCCCTCTCTCCTCTCTTCTCCCTCTCTCTCCCTCTCTCTGGGCATCCTTATCGGGAGGTTAGATGAGGGGAAAAGCACTGGCAGCGCACTTTTAGCAGTGGACCCAGTGACAGCTCCGAAACTTAATCGCACCAGTGTGTGAGAGACCTGAGGTGCGGAGGCCACAGCCTGTTCCTGCTCAGCACAGTGTGTTGCAGTCTGCTGCATCTGTGGGGGATGTAGTTTATATAGGCCGTCGGAATGGGGGAAAATAGATACATGCAATGAGAAATTAGGATTCAGTATGTGTGTGTGGGTGGATGAGGGGGAGGATGGTTAAGCGCGAACGTCTAAGTATGTTATAGAAATATACGGGGGATAGAGAGAGGGGGTGAGGGGGAGTGGAAGGGAGCGGGGGGGGGGGGGGGGGGGGGGGGGGGGGTAAGGGAACAGAGCTGGTGTTGTTTACTAGATTGTTTACAGATAATTGGATTTTTAACTCCCGGTAGACTTCAATGCAAAAAAGTGGTAGTCACAATGCCCTGGACTGTTTCTCTCTCTCTCTCTCTCTCTCTCTCTCTCATCTCTCTCTCTCTCTCTCTCACTCTTTTTCCCAATTCTCTTCCTCTTTCTTTCTCTATTCTCTATTCCTCCCTCCCTCCCTCTTTCCTCCCAACCCTCTCTCTACCTCCGTCTCTCTGCTGTGCATCCCCAGCCTCATTAATCACATGTTGCGGGCAGGTAGAGGAGCCCTGTGGTTCGACCTGTCTGCTGTAACCTTAAGCTGTAAACGTGAAGCTCAGTCACATTGATTCAGCCGCTGCTGTGGAGGACAAGCCCATTGCCATGAGCTCCTCCAGTCTCTTCCTCATACCTGGGATCCTTTTGATCTTTTTCAGAATTCCTCTCTCCTTTCCTTTTTCTCCTCCTCTTCCTCCTCTTCTTTTTGCCCTCCTCCCTTATTCTTCACCCTCTCTTCCCTCTCTTCCCTCTCTTCCCTAATCTCTGCTTTCACATCAAACATCTGCTGCTCCAGTAGCAGGGCCTCTCCAGAGGAACAAGCTGATGATTTGACGGAAGAGTTGATTTAGCCGTGCGTGCGTGCGTGCGTGCGTGCGTGCGTGCGTGCGTGCTTGCGAGCAGGAAGGCAGAACGGCGGGCAGGTAGACACTTCCTGTCTGAGTCGAAGGGGGGAATAAAAGGAAGAAGAGTAGATAAATAATAGAGATGAGGGGAACATTAGCGCTGAGTGGTTGGCGCAGTCGGCGAGGGGACGCAGGTCGTGATTAAACAAGCGAGTGCGGGGGTGGAGGGTCGAGGGGAGCAGATGGAAGTGGTGGTGGCGGCGTGTTTCTTGGGCGGTGCGGTACGGATCGTGGCCGTGGGCCCAGTCGTCGGGAGTGAGGGCCATTCTCCGTAGGTAATGAATACCTCACAGATAATCAGGGCACCACTAGAATCCAATTAGAGCTTCAATGGGCCAGGACACTCTGAGCATCTCAATTTCATTCCTCTCCTCTCCACCTGTCCTCTTCCAGTCCTCCTCCTTCTGTTCACACTTGTCCCAACTTGCTCACTCGCTCCTCTCTCTCTCTCTCTCTCTCTCTCGCTGTCAGGGGCTTATTACTCAATCTCTCAATTCAGCCATTCTCCCACTGAATAGGCATAATTACAGTTTTTTACAATTGTTTACACACGTTTTCAAAACTCTGTGTCTATTTTTCAAAACTCCACACACAAAACCCACAATTGCTCACACAAAATGCAAAATGCCTCAAATCTCCAGCAAAATGACACACAACATTCAAAATGTCAAAAACACATCTTTAAAGCAAACATTCGCCTCACATTACAAACACTTTTGTCATAATATGACATTTTGGATACATCATGTACACACTGTTGCTCAAAACCTAAAGCTCTTCTGTCTTACGCTTTCTATATGTATTTCCATACAAGAGTGAAAGTTACGGTATCAACAAAGAGAAGTTGAAATACACAGTAAAAATGCAAGCAATATTGAAAAAATATTGTAAAAATAGTGATTTTTCCCAAATAATTTGCTGTTGCGAATACAGTATTTTACAGCAAACAAGAAAAAAAGCAAAGAAGAATACAGTGACCACCAGATGTACATGGAGTTTTGAAAACACTGATTTTGTTTTTTTTCCAAAGACAAGTGTGTGTGTGTGTGTGGAGTAAAAAGAAAGATTTTACATAAAGTCAACTTTTTGTAGAACATTACTGTAAGCTAAAGTCCGATTACTGTAATTTTCCAAGTATCTGCATTGGTTCTGAATATTTCAACCGCAAATCCTCTAGGAGCAGATTGAAAGGGTCCATACCTATATAGAGAGTATATCTATTCATAGACCTATACTAAGGCAATGATTGGATGGTGTTCAGTAAAGTAAAGTGTTTACACATGTGAAAAGAAAGAGTGAAGCACTGGTGATTTAGTGTGGCATTTTGATGGGTTGTGTTTGAAGAATGGTGATTTAGTGTGGCATTTTGATGGGTTGTGTTTGAAGAACGAAATCAAGTTACTTCCTGTTAGATTTTTGTGTGTTAGGTAGAAAATTGTGTGTGATGTTTTGCAAAATGTGTTGTAGTCAATTGAAAACTGAGTCAAACACTGAGAATTAGTGTATGGTTTTGCAGATTTGGTGTCGGGTTATGATGTTTGGAGGACATGTTTAGAAAATTGTGTGACAATCAAAGATTTAGTGTGTAAGCAGTTGAAAAAAACTGTAATGCAGGCGTCAGACAAAAGTTTCAACTCTCATGTGTGTGTGTGTGTGTGTGTTGTTAATGTGTATATGTGTATATGTGTGTAAGTGTGAGCGTTGTTCATGTGTATATGCTTGGTGTGTGTGCTTGTGGTTCACGTGTGTGTGTGTGTGTGTGTGTGTGTGTGTGTGTGTGGTGTGTGTGTGTGTGTGTGTGTGTGTGTGTGTTTAATGTGTATGAGTGTGTCTGTTGTTCATGTGTATGCTTGTGTGTGTAAGTGTGTGCGTTGCTCATGTGTATATGCTTGTGTGTGTGCTTGTGGTTCACGTGTGTGTGTGTGTGTGTCTGTGTGTGTGTGTGTGTGTTAATGTGTATGAGTGTGTCTGTTGTTCATGTGTATGCTTGTGTGTGTGTGTGTGTGTGTGTGTGTGTGTGTGTGTGTGTGTGTGTGTGTGTGTGTGTGTGTGTGTGTTGTTAATGTGTATATGTGTGTGTGTGTGTGTAAGTGTGTGCGTTGTTCATGTGTATATGCTTGTGTGTGTGCGTGTGGGTTTATGTGTGTGTGTGTGTGTTTTACCATTACAGTGGCATGCCACCATGACTGCATGACGTGCTCCAGGAGTCCTGAGCACTGTGACAGCTGTAAGGACCCCGGGACTCTGGTGTGGAGTGGACGCTGCGTCCAGACCTGCCCCCAGGGCTTCTACGCCAGCGGCAGGGAGTGCAAAGGTAACACACATACACATACACTGTGTCGGCAGGCAGCTTGACCTGCTGCAGAGATTCCTTCAGTCCCTCTCACACAAATAATGTACACACACACACACACACACACACACACACACACACACACACACACACACACACACACACACACACACACGCACATACACAAGCACACCCACTACTCAAACTCACACACACACACACACACACACACCACACACACACACACACACACACACACACACACACACACACACACACATACTGTACACAAGCACACCCACACTCTCTCACTCACACACACACACACAGACAACACACACACACACACACAGGCACACAGACACAAACACATAGCTAAACATACACATGCATGCAGTTTGGATTGGTTATGGACAAGTCATTTTTAGATAGAGATTTCAGAGAATGGGAACCAATTTCTGCTCTGTAGACAGTATTTCCACACAAATTGGCTAAACATATATGATATAATGCAGGCTGCTGCTTCTGCTTGTGCAAGGGGAACTGAATTCTGTCCGCTTGTGCTGACAATGAAATGCCCACTGTGCCACTAGGCAATATGTTTATGGCTACTGCTGCCATCACTGATTCTGAATGGTGCTTCTCCACACTTACAGGGTGGCTGTGGCCACTCAAAGTGCCTACTTTGTCTGCTCAAACTTTTGCTCTCAGTGATGGTGATGTAGAGGCATGAGATTGACCAGTGCTACTGCCCCTCAGGCACCTGCAGCCGTAGCAAACCCTATTTCTGCTCCTCTCCTTGAGGCTTTGTCCTGTCTCTCTCTCTCTCTCTCTCTCTCTCTCTCTCTCTCTCTCTCTCTCTCTCTCTCTCTCTCTCTCTCTCTCTCTCTCTCTCTCTCTCTCTCTCTCTCTCTCTCTCTCTCTCTCTCTCTCTTCCTCTCTCTTCCTCTCTGTCTCTCACTCACTCCATGATATCCAGCCCAGGTCTCGGCTGATTAAAGGCCTTTGGCCCAAGCTACAGAAAGCCCACCCACAGAAATACCACTGACCATTATTTTTCACACAACTGTACTATACTAACTAACTATACTAATGGAATCTACCAGGTCCACTCTTGCTAAACCTATGCCTATGCATGTGTCAGGGAGGAAAATAAATCCATTCATTTGCTGACTCCGTTATCCCTTATCAAGTTACACTACATTTAGTCTACACTACAAACACAATACATTTCAAAATGTTGCATACAGTCAGTCCATAGGTCACACTCATATCTGGGTAAGTGAATGCTAATGTGGGCCAATCTGGTTAAATCCTGTCAAATCTAGTCAAATCCTGACTTGTGAGATTTTTATGAAAAGCTTAAGCCACACTGTGACCCCATGTATTTGAGTATGATAATGTGACCTAAGTGAGGAAAGAGATATGACAGATCTGTGCTTCTCTGGCAGACCATCAGCGATAAACAAGGTGAAGCGCTGAATGATATAGGCGGGAAATCCCTTTTCTCCCTCTCCCCCTCTGATCCTCCTCCTCTCCTCCTCCCATCCCCTCCTCTCCCACCACAGTTCCAAGTCTGCACACGTTTCTTAGGGCATTAAATTAAAAAGCGATGCCTCTCCTCTGAAGATTTAATCGAGCACCCCAAGGGGCCTTACTGTTTTCGGAGAGATAAGGCCATTGGTTTTTAAGGCTTTCGCTTGTATCTCATCTAACACACAACCCCTCCACACACACACACACACACACACACGCACAGAACATACACACACACACACCTCCACCCCTCCCCTTCCCATCCCAAATTCCTCTCCCCTCGCCCTCACCTCTCCCTCTGCATATCTCTGTGATGACAGATGGTGGAAAAAGCACCAGGCCGGTATATTAACTCCATGTGCCCTTAAGCAGGGAGCTGGCCTGGTTGTGTTGAGGGGAATAGATAAGAGGCATCGGAGGCGCTGCGCCGTACAGTAGGAATAGTCGGAGGTCAGGTCTCAGCCATGTTTTAGTCTGCTGGTAACGCTACTGAGAGGGGGAATCCCTCAGGTGCAACTGAGTTATGATGTATTTGTCCTAATGCCTAGTGCTTGATTTTATGATATTTGTCTCTCTTGTGCAGTCTTCCACTCTCTTGTTCTCACAGGCAAATTGATCTTGTGATAATGTTTTGAACTTGATCGGAGATATTTCAAATGACAAATTTCTAATCTTGCTCTCTCTGTCCCTCCCTCTCTCTTCCTCTGCCCCCCCCCCCAGCATGCCAGCCGGGCTGTGCCACCTGTGAGAACGGCTTCGAGTGCTCCTCCTGTGGAGGGTCCCTGCTGCTGAGGAACAGGCAGTGCGTGGCCACCTGTGATGCAGGCTTCTACCAGGACCACACACAGTGCCTACGTATGTGTCTCACCCTCCATACCTCTGCCTCTCTTTCTTGTCCTCCCTCTCCCTGTCTCTCATCCTCTCTCTCTCCCACTCCCTGTCTCTCATTCTCTCTATCTCTCTATCTTTCTCTCTCTCTTTCTCTCTCTTTCTCTCTCTCTCTCCATTCAATTCAATTAAAAAAACTTTATTGCCATGACAATTCATAAACAAAGTGTTGCCAAAGCATACTGTGGTAAAAATTAAGTAGGCAAAAAGTAACGCACAGGCAAGCCGACCGTACGGCAGAGTACAAAAAGCTTTATTCACGACGCCGTAGACAGGTTACAAACACACATGCATCCTAGGCGAGCATGAGAGCAACAAGTCTGTTGTAGACAAAGCCTTACCGTTATTTATACGACTAAAACAGGGTGTTATCGATGGATTACAAAGAAAGAAAGAAAAAGAGCTGTCATGATAAAGAAAGCTATTAAAGAATGCTGTTATTACTCCAGACTCCCCAAGGCACTTGACCTCAGAGGTCATGGACCAGAGGAACCCAAAATAACTCTTTGTAATGACCATCCTTGTAATGTGTACATATCTTAAAAGTGTAGCAAGTTGGACAACAACAACCCGAGTAGACATTTAACAGCTAAAGTGTTGCCTAGTTCCTGGAAATTTCCCCACAATACAATATCGAGATCTCATCAGAATATAAAATAACATAATCATAAAACTATATGTCTGGTTATGAAAAGAAAAAAAAACATGCACACAGACATTTTAGTCTTTATAAAGAGAAAAAAACATTGTTTGTATATAACACACATAAAACATAAAACAGACAAAAAAGAGAGATGGTATAACAGACTGGGGGTGAAATTGCATCTATACAAGTGTAGCGAGGAGACATAGCCCGCTGCCAATCGGCAGGTGCCGGGATCCTCTCTCTCTCTCTCTCCCTCTCTCTCTCTCTCTCTCTCTCTCTCTCTCTCTCTATCTTCAGTGCTGCATTGCTTACATTGCACACCTCCACTTAAAGGCCTGCTGGTTTTGTGTGACACATGTGGTTTATGGCTCTGTGGGCTTCGTGCATCTTCGTGCAAGGAAAAGCCTGTTTTTGTTCTAAAAGTTTTGTTCTGAGTGTTCTGAATGACAGAAAAAATGCAGGACTGTTTGAGTGGTACGATTGAGGGATATAAAATCTAAAGTATGGCAAAGCTAGGCACATAAATAAGAGATAACCCCAAAGCTTTCTTTTACATTTTCATGTAGTCTGGGGCATTCTATTTTTTATTTGGTGACAAACAGTGTGTGGGTATCTTTTCTCCATGAAGTGAATTCTAATTTGTATAGACCTGCCTCCCACAAGACAGTGAAAATAGCAGTGTATATGTGTGTGTGTGTGTGTGTGTGTGTCTGTGTCTGTGTGTGTGTGTTGGGATGGGGATCTGTTTTACGAGCCCGGCCAAGACACATAATAAAAGCGGATCCCCTGTGCGGCGTGAGTAGATACTGGTGCTCAGGTGCAGCCGCAGTGATTGTGCCCCGTGAATGAGAATAGGGCAGGAGAGACGAGCTGAGGTAATTCAGGCTCTCACCCGCACCCTGGAGGCCCAGCAGAGAGGCAGGTCCACTGGGACGGCCTGAGCTCCTCTCTCCCCTCTGTGTGTCTTGCTGCCTGGTTACACTCACACACACACACACACACACACACACACACACACACACACACACACACACACACACACACACACGTACAGGTACACATACCCTGTCCTTCAATTTCACAGTTTAGTGATCAGCACCCAGAGATCTCAAGGCCCTCCGTGAGTGTGTCTGTGGTGTGTGTGTGTGTGTGTGTGTGTGTGTGTGTGTGTGTGTGTGTGTGTGTGTGTGTGTGTGTCTGTGTGCGCGTGCAGAGAAAATGGGATATAAATCTGTGGCTTTTGTTGAGCCCATTAAGGTGGATTTAGCAGGGGTTACAGTACATCTCTCTCATAGCTGTGTGTGGGGGAGAGGGCTCCGGGGATGGAGGGGAAGGACACCAGCCTGGGGTGGTGGTGGTTGTGGGGGTGGGGGTGGGGGTGTCAGGGATGGACTTGTCTCTGAAGAATGTGGTAACCATGGGTATTCAAATCCTCTGAGAGCCTGATAATGCCGTGTGATCTTATTCATTGGCGTGGGCACGGAGTCATCTGTAATCCGAGCGACACGGGAAAACAGCCCCGCGTTCAGAAAGATCCCAAAAAAGTGCCTTTTGTCTGGCTAACCTCAGAGACCTCCTAGACAAAGGGAGAGGCAGATAGACAATAAGGAATGGGTGTCAGTGGGGAAGGTGGCACGGTCAGGGGGATCAGGTTAGCGCTAATAAAGGGGGCAGTCTGGGGGGCACAGCCCTGCTCTTCTCAGGGGTATTTTGATATCCGCACCCAGGGCTGGGTGTCACGTGGAACACTTGTCCCCAAAGTCCCTCCAAACATGGCTGGAGTGTGTACGTGTGTGTGTGTGTGTGTGTGAGGGGGGGGGGGGGTGGCTGTGACTGTGTCTGTGTCTGTGTGTGTCTGCATTCATGGAGAGCAACTGCCCCTCTGGCCTCACTCTGTTTGTGTGGCCGCCATCTTTTGGCTCGCTGCCAGTTTCGGAGTTCCCCCCTCCCAGATCCTCCCACCTGTGCTGAGAATCAGGGAGGGGGTTATGCCACACAGACCCACGGGCATCTCCTCTGCCCCTGGATGCCTATCTCCAGACCCTCTCTGCTGACCAGTGCAGACTGTTTACCTTTGACCTCTAGGTAGAAGCTTGTCAGAGAGAGAGAGAGAGAGGGAGAGAGCCTCTCTGATAGGGCCATGCTCCCATTCAAGAGTATCTAGCATATGGGAGATACTGACAGACATGATGAAATCATCACTAATGCAGTCACCGGTCTCCAATGGCAGTCTGTGGGCATTCGACGGGTCGGGGGCGTGTTATTTTGGTGTCGGCTCATGCATTTTAGATGGCGTTTGAAGTCTGAGCTGTTTTCAGAGCTGTAGCTCCCGAGCTGGTGTTGTGTGTTCCTAGAGACAGACCCCAGAGGAACTGGCTCGGTTCCTCAGTCTATCCGATCCCTGCGGTAGTGGCATGAAGATAATATCTCATTTCCATCTGAGATGAAGCAAGAAACAATCCACTGAATCCACTACTGAGATGCGGGGAATTTTGCCACATCTGTGACAATGCCTTTATTTGACCATCTTTAGCTTTTTTTTATTTATTTTTTTTTGTGCTTTATAAAATATTGTATCCGTTTGCCGTTAACTGAATACCTCAGTGGTTGACGTCAAAAAAAAAAAAAAGGGAAACAAGTAAAAATACATTTTCTCGGCCTGCCTGGGTGGTAGAACACATAATCCCAGATGTAGGCTGTATGTGACTTTTTTTTGTTTTTTTTGTTTCATTGTCAGACACTGCAGAAATTATCACACAATTGTTGTATAATGTTGTGCCATCTTATATAATGAAAGTGAAAAGGAAAAGAGTAGCCAGTAGAAAAAGAAACAATCTCTCCTGAGTCATAATACAGAATTTCTATATTTCATAGCTGCGGAGTTGCTCGGATGTCCTTAATGCATATTATTGCTGTGCAGTGCGCTGCTATCTGTGATGCTTCATTAGTTTAGTGACATCATCAGTCCTAGGAGGCACACACACACACACACACACACACACACACACACACACACACACAACACACACACACACACACACACACACACACACACACACACACACACAATATCCAGAGTTAAATGATTTCATGACGCATGCTCCCCCGCCCACGCATGTACATGGATTATGGTGATGGCATTTCGCCTCCTCTGTTTGGAGTGTTATTCCCTCCCTCTCTGGTCCTGCCTACAATTTTATATATAGATGTGTGATAGGTGTTTCATGTTTGGAGAGTTGACAGAGTGCACTTTAAAAAAAAAACTGTGTTTAACTCTGAAACAACAGATGGGAGGTTTTATAAAGTTTTGTTTGGTCCAGCATCATACAATCTGTTTTGGTGCCTTAGTGTCAGTTCTGCACTAAAGCACTAAAAGATCCCTGTTAATTAGTCAACACACTCTCTCAATTCCAGCAGCTTACTATTTCTTCAGTCTTGTCGTGTGGTTGTGAGAGCGAAAGTGGATTGCCACAGATTTAATTGGAAGGGAATGATCTTTAGCTTCCCTAGATCCTACTCTGCACCCAGATGCATTCGTCCAGTCAGTATTTTCAGGCGGGTAGCGTGACCTATTTTCTCAGCCTGAGCCCCGTGGACCGATGCAGAAATCAACATTCAAAAGCTGCGTCTAAAAAAAAATCTAATTAAGATTTCATCACCAGAGTTCCTTTGTGAGCGGTGATTACGTTTCTGATCTCTGCAGGTCATCCGTCTTTAGAAAGTACAGTACAGTGAGTTAGTGGGAGGCAGCAGACCTCCAGAACAGTAAGGTGTGTGTGTGTGTGTGTGGTGTGTGTGTCTATGTGTGTGTGTGTCTCTCTCTCTCTCTCTCTCTCTCTCTCTCTCTCTCTCTCTCTGTCTATCTCTCTTTCTCACTCTTTTTTCCCTCTCTCTTTCTCTCTCTCTGTGTATGTGTGTATGTGTTCTCAGGCCTCCTGCTGTGCGTTTCAATAAGAGATTTGTGAAGGGAGGTTGTGTGTGTGTGTGTGTGTGTGTGTGTGTGTGTGTGTGTGTGTGTTCACAGCCCTTGCTGTGTTGCTCATTGTGATGTGTGTGAAGAGAAGGTGTTGTAATTGACTTCTTGGTTGTGTTGTTCCTGGGTTTACAGGAGGCTGTTTGCGTGCATGCGTCTTTGTGTCTGTGTGTGTGTATGTCTTTGTGTGTTTGTGTCTGTGTGTGTGTATGTCTTTGTGTGTGTGTGTGTGTGTGTGTGTGTGTGTGTGTGTGTGTTTGTTCGTGTGTGTTCTCCCACTGGATTGCCTCCTCTCTTTTATTCCTCTTGCTTTTGTTGGTGTTTTACAGACACTCATAAAAGCTGCCCTTTCGTCCCCCCACCCACACTGTCCATGTCCTTAATCCAGCAGAGGGGCAAACGAGCAACACACACAAACTGACCTCTCACAGCCATTCCTGAGAATGTCTCTTTCTGACTCTAGTTTTGTTTGACTCTATTTGTGGTAAGAGCTGTCTATTCCCACAATGCAACAGGGTGGTCACCAGAAACAGGGAAGCCTCTGATTGGCTAATTGCTTCCTTGTCTTCCCTCTCTTCCTTGTGCTCTGCAGGCTGCCATGAAGCCTGTTCGTCCTGCCGCGGTCCTGGCGAAGAGGCCTGTCTGACCTGCTCGAGCCCTGCCCACCAGCTTAAAGATGGACGCTGTGTGGCCGACTGTGGCGCCGGCTTCTTCTCCAGCGGCAGCAGCTGTTACGGTACGCCCCCCGTCTCCAGACGACGAGACACACACACACACACACACACACTCCTACAAACACTCGCTTACGCGAGTAAACAAGCATGGTGTGTAACTCATACCGAAGTCTGCTTGTTTGAAATGGGCTGCTGCCGCTGTGCTTTAGATGTTCTGTTAAATCTTTCATTAACATTTCTAAAGACACTTGGAGGACCCGATGGGATTGTGTGATTAGATTAATATTTCATTCTCCACCGCAACATGGAGGGGATGAATAAAAGTAGCAAAGAGATGCTTCTCTCTCATTTCCCAAATATAACTTTTAATGAAGATTAAAGCAATGGATAGGAATCAGGGATAGGAAAGTAATATCACCTATTTGTTTTGTTTTGTTTATTTGAATGTATGTGATTGTATGTGATAGCTCAGTGAGATTGGCTGTCTGTTTGAGGGTTTGGTACATTGTGTACCTGCAGTGTTGTTTTTAGTTTCAGGTCAGAGAGACTTGTTGTTAAGTAGGTGCAGAAACCCCTCTCACCATGTCTAGGAAAGGAGTCCCTGAATACTCAAGCACACGCCACCTGAGTTTAAACCTGTCACTTTAGATATACACACTCACATCACTTGTCAGAATCCCCCCTCCACACACACACACAAATACATACACACACACACACACACACACACACACACACACACACACACAGTCAGACGCACACACAAACACATACACTGACACACACACACACACACACACACAAACACACACACACAGAGACACACACTCAGACACAAAGGCACACAGTGTCCTAGTCACAGGGGCTTAGGCTGTGCTCTGTGGAGATTTCCTGTTTAAATGCCATTAATTGTGGTGATGGATGCCTCTCCTCCCCTGTCAGGCTCTTGGAATAGTTTAGTAAATGTTTTTGTTGAGTCTGTCTTGTTTGAACGTGTCGATTTCTCAAAGGCCCATCTCTCTTTAGTGGCGACGTGTGCATGTGTGAGTGCGGGCCTGCTTGACTGCCTAGTCAGGTTGGAATGATGAATGAGGATCTTGATGAAAGTCTCTGTGAAAAACAATTATCGTGCAAAAAGCCACAATCAATAGAGTCAGGCTTTTTTTTTCTTTTATAATTGAGCGTGAAATGAATGATAACCATGTGCGCTTGTACCTTGCAGCCTGTGATCCATCCTGTGCCACCTGTCACCCAGACAACCCCAGCTGTTTGAGCTGCCCCCCGGACTTTGTATTGCATCATGGGAATGTATTTTCCAGTGTCCAGAGCAGCACTACAAAGACGGTCACGGCAGATGCAGAGGTTAGCCTGCGAAAACCTTTCTCTCTCTCTCCCTCTCTCTCTCTCTCTCTCTCTCTCTCTCTCTCTCTCTCTCTCTCTCTCTCTCTCTCTCTCTCTCTATCTCTCTATCTTTCTATCTCTTTCTTTCTCTCTCTTACTCTCTCTCCCATCCAACATTGAAATGTGAAGCGTAACACAAAATGTGACCTTCTAGGTCTACAGCTTTGTACAACCTTCATTATGTCTTGCCTCTGAGGAGACTTTTTTTTTTTTGTAACACGCTGACATTTGCAACAACCCGACACCCCGGCATTTTCTCGCTGTGGAGAAAGACAGCGAGGAGAGGGTTTGAGGAGCTCGTCTTTGTGCTGCTGCCCTTTCCTCACTGCTGTCTCTTTTTTATTTTATTTTTTTCCCCCAGCATGCCACAGCTCGTGCTCGTCCTGCTCGGGCCCATCCGTGTCCCAGTGTTCCTCCTGCTCGGGCGCGCTGGCGCTGCACGGCGGTCAGTGCCTGGACTCCTGCGGCGAGGGCCTCTTCGCCAGAGACGGGCGGTGCCACGGTAAGAGGCCAGCACCACCACCTCCACCTCCCTGGACACCTCCACACGCGTATTTTTAAAAGCCCATTCTCTCAGCCCTGACCAATTCACACTGGGGAAAAAACATGGCACAAAAGAAGTGGAAAAAACTGTGTAGCTCAGCGTAATTGTGATTTCCAGAGTGTACTCTCAATTCTCAGGACTGCTTACTACACATTTTATTCCTTGAATTATACAAAACCCACGCTTTGCCAATAACCTGTATATATAAATCCCATCAACTTGTCGGGGATTGAAGGATACTGTCAAAGCATATCATGTAGACTTGGAATAATATTAAAAAGTTTTCACCATCTTTTAGTTTCAAACTTTTTAACTTTTTTTTCCCAAGAGCAACCATTTCATATTCAGCTAGTTCCACATCAAGCCAATTTCAGCCTCTAAGTGTTCCAGAGAAGGATTACCTGCCACCACAATTGAGTAAGGCAGAGAATTCAGCTCAGGGTCTTTCTGGTTTCTTCCAGGGATTGTAGAGGAATGAAATGCTGTTTGGGTTTTCTTTCATGCCCAAATGGGTTGAAGGCGTTGTTTTGGCATTGGGGAGAGATGGGACCCTTTGGCTTTTGGCTGTTTTCAGCCTGTCATCCTCCATCAGTTTCAACTGGTGCTGGTGGAGGCTACGTGCCTGCTGGCCAACACTCACACAAACACGCTCCTGCCAACTCTGCTCAAGATGGAGAAGATTTTGAGCAGCTGTTTTTCTGGGATTTTGTGTGTGTGTGTGTGTGTGTGTACATTCCACATTGGGAGAAGGTTGTGTTTGAAAGCGAGTGATTGAAAGTTTGTTGGTGTGAGCATGCAATGTAGAGAAAGTTGATTCTCTCAGGGCTAACCATTATTTAATGCTGTTCTACTGGTTTTCTTCTCCTTCTTCTCTCTTCATCTCTCTTCTACTTCTTCTTCTTCTTCTTCTTCTTCTTCTCTCACTCCTTCTCATTCCTCTCCCTCTCTTCTTGTCCCTCCTTCTCTCTCATCTTGTTCTCTTTATTTCTTTACATCTTTGCTTCTCATCTGTCCTCACTTTACCTCCCCTCTCCTCCCTCCTCCTCCCTCTCTCCATCCTCCTCTCTCTGCCCCAGGCTGCCACCCCTCCTGTCGGGCGTGTGTGGGGCCCGAGGCCTCTGACTGTGTGCTTTGCCTGAAGCCAGAGGAGGCTCTGCAGACCCTGCACCCCCACCTGCCCCACGGCTCCTGTGTGGCCCACTGCGACGCCCACTCCTACCTGGAGTCCGACCGCACCTGCAGAGGTACACACACACGCACAGACGCAAGCACACACACACACACACACACACACACACACACACACACTCATTGTATTACTGGTTATTACTATTTATTAATGTCCTATTACTTTCTCATTTCAATTGTTTAAAACAAACTAATAAGTAGCTGCTGACATGACATAACCCATGAATTGGCTTTTCAGTGTGAATGAACAACACTGTTACATCCTTTATTTGTCACGGTAATTCTGTCAGTATTGTGTATATTGGTAATCTGAATGTGGCCATTTCTATGTTGTAATGACCTATAGCTTACAGTATAGCGGGGCACATTATATTGCCTGGTTGCTGAGCAGTCTTTTGAATGCCAGTTCTGGCAGGAAATTAAAGTAATATATTGCAAATTGTGTGTAATGGTCACTTTTCCCTGAGCAGATTCCTCTCGTCCACCTTTAGGGCATTTTGAGTTATTTTGTGTTTGTGCTGCTTTGGGGGAGACCCGAATACTGATCTGTGAGCAGTGTTGTTTATTCTGCTCCATCTCCTCTCATTTCATCTCTGCCATGACCCAGACGGCCTTTAAAAAAGACACAGCTCCCACTGCTCTTCCCTGGGAGACTCGCCACATACAGTACATACCTATGCTGTTCTCACAACCCCACACATGCAGGCCCTCTCTCACACAGATAAGCCAGTTTTGGCATTTGGCTTATCTCTTTCTCTCTCTCTGTCTCTCTCTCTCTCTCTCTTTCTCACTCTATCTTTCTCTGTCTTTCTCTCTCTCTTCTCATTCTATCAATCTCTCTCCGTCTCTGTTAAACACACACATACACACACACACACACACACACACAGCACACACACACACACACACACACACAACTGTTCTAGTTCTACATGTTGAGTCTTGCTGAAGCTAATCACTTGGCTGTGATAGATGGTGAGAGATGTTTGTGATCATGATGATGAAGATGATGATGATGATGAGGATGACACTGGAATGAGCCTTTCCACGGTGTCAGGAGAGGACAGATCATCCCCTGACTCGTCAGGCCCAGAGTTAAACCCCTCTGACAGCTCTACCCCCCACAGACAAGGACATCATGCCAGCAAGGCACCAGATGCCATAGATGCCTCTCCTCTCCTGTCTGCATCTATAATTACACAATCTCATTCATCAGGTGCTCCTAGACATAATGACCTAAGGTGTGGACAGATGTGTCTGCTGATCAGCATGTGTGGGCACGGGACCATGACCGTGGCGCTGTAATGAACAGTAGTAGGGGAAACGTTTTCTTTGTTTTTGACTTGACTGCGTTGGCTCCGATTCGCCTGTAATGTACAGTGTGTCCTTTCAGATTTGTAATCTTACGACTTCACACTCCATCTCCATTAATATATCTCTCCTCCTGCTCGTGGCGTGCTGACGCTCGACTCTCGTCTGGCAGAGCTGAGGTGTTCTGGGTGGCCCCCCGTCTGGGGTTTCTGCTCCTCCCGCACGCCCCACTGCACCTGAACGACCTGTGATTTCTTTTTTTATCCGGTCACGAGGAAGGAGGTAGAGGAGGAGGAGAGCAAGAGAAAAAAAAGGGGGGTGGGGGTGGTGGGAGAAAAAGGACGTGGGATCCTGGAGCAGCCGCCTGCTCACGCATGTATGTCAACGGGTTCATTGTCACGGAGCCTGGCCTGGAGCTCCAGAGAGAGAGAGAGAGAGAGAGAGAGAGAGAGGGAGAGAGAGAGAGAGAGAGGGAGAGAAAGAGTTAGAGAGAGAGGGAGAGAGAGAGAGAGAGAGAGAGAGAGAGAAAGAGTTAGAGAGAGACGACGCTGCCTCAATGGCGGCCTTTGTTGGGCACCGGGGAGCGTGCCGAGACAGATGCAGGACCTCCTCAGGGGACTACTGACGGGGGGATAGGGTGTGTGTGTGTGTGTGTGTGTGTGTGTGTGTGTGTGTGTGTGTGTGTGTGTGTGCGCGCTTTAGGAAGACCTTCCACCCCCTCCTTTGTTTTTCCGTGCTCCTAACCCAATAGATCCGGTATCAGCCCTGAGGAAATTCTAGTGTGTAAATCCTCCCTGCAGTGCTGCACTGTGTGGATGGGTTCTACTGAGAGACTACGCCTCTGTCTGCTCTCTCATACGCCCACCGACCCCCCCCACCCCTCAACCACCACCCTCCACCTTCAACTCCACCACCTCTTTCTTTGAAGGGATCAGTCTAGTTCAGGTTCCATTGCTTCAGGGGCAGGGGACCTTAGTTTGGTCTGCTCTTGTGCTGCCTTGTAGATCTCCCTGCCATGGCCAATACCAACAGCCCCCAACACACGCACATACACACACACCACACACGTACACAACACACACACACACACACACACACACGCACACACACACACACACACACACACACACACACACACACACACACACACACACACACACACACACACACACACATCCTCAGGTCAGTCGTCAGTGTCATTTCAAACATAACAGCACGTCGCTCTTTATGATTAGACTTCACTCTTTCTCTCTCTCTCTCTCTCTCTCCATCACTCTCTCTTCTCCACACGTCCTGCACTCACAGAATTATGAAGCTAAAATATCACAATCAAAATAACCCAGGAAATCAATACAATGGGCACCGGTCCGTGGTGAGGAATTAGATATGTGGGGGGGGGTTTCGACACGCTGCTGGCCGGTGAGTCCCCTACAGGCCTGATGCAGATTGACACCGGTGGGTATTTAATATGTCTCCTGCGAGACGCGAGGGGGGGATAAACTCAATTACTGGGAGAGATAGCCTCGCTCTGCTCGCTGACAAGTTAAGCTGCCAAAATAGACAAATAAAGCTGCAGACGAGAGCCTCTTGTCTTTGCTCTGCTTCCCTCCTCGGCGCCTATGTGTGAGGGGTCTGTGCTTGTCACAGCAGTGACAGGAAGCCCCTGGAGAGGTGTGTGTGTGTGTGTGTGTGTGTGTTTGTGTGTGTGTGTGTGTGTGTGTGTGTGTGTGTGTGTGTGTGTGTGTGTGTGTGTGTGTGTGTGTGTGTTTTCCCAAGCGTTGGATAGGTGAAAGCGGAGGTGATGTGCTGCTGTCAGGTCCTTTGAGTTTTTGATTGTGTGTGTATGTGTGTCCATATGTGTGTGCTTATGGGTGTTTGTGTGTGTGTGGGTTAGAGTTGTCCTGTACCTTTGTGTGTGTTTTTGTTTGGTTCTGTTTTGCTTGGGTGGTTAGGATTTGTTTACCTGCCTGGTATCAAAATTGTATTCAGCACATTTGAAATGATGACTATGAATGTCTGTGTATAAAGTCAAATAACTGTGACATATGCTAAGAACAAGCTAAGGCTGGCTGCTTGGAGTCCGCATCAACGGGGCCTAAGCATTTGTTAGCCTAGGCATTTGTCAGCAAAGCCTTTATATATCTAGTGTAATAGTATTTCTGATATGTTGCTGATTGGATCATAAACGGCCACAGCAACAAAGGGGAATGACTGACTCTTCTCTAATAACTGTGTTACATGTTATTTTCTATATTTCTGATATGTTGCTGATTGGATCATAAACGGCCACAGCAATGAAGAAAAGTGAAAGTGACTGATAATGACTGACTGACTATTATTGTGTTACATGCTCCAAATGTAAAGCACTTTAAGCTGCATTCTGTGTATGAAAGGTGCTATACTAATAAAGCTTATTATTATTATTATTATTAATATTATTATTATTATCATTGCTAGAGTGTGTGTGAGTGTGTGAGTGAGTAAGTGAGTGAGTGAGTGAGTGCTACCCGTTGGGTAGTCCAGTCCCTGACCAGTGGCAGGAGAGCTGAGAGGAGCGATGTAGCAGGGGGAAACATCTTGGCTCATTCACACTTGCTCCTTCATCTGGGTGATCAAAGTGCTCCACAAAGCCTTCTGGGCAGCTCCAGCTCTGAAATAACCCATTCTTGCTGACCACTGCACAAACCAAAGTTGAGCGCATTACTTACTCCGAGAGCCTGTTAGTTTTGCTTTTCTCTTTCATTCCTTTTCTCATTCTCTCTCTCTCTCTCTCTCTCTCTCTCTCTCTCTCTCTCTCTCTCTCTCTCTCTCTCTCTCTCTCGTTCTTTCAGAGTGCCACGAGTCCTGTGCCCAATGCACGGCTGGAAGTGCCCAGAGCTGTACTTCCTGTCCCCGCCAGACTGTGCTGTACCAGGGCCAGTGCGTCCACACCTGTCCACCTGGCTTCCATGCTCAGGACCGCACCTGCCAAGGTTAGTCCTCTTCTCCTCTCCTTTCCTCTCCTCTCCTCTCAGAGCGTTCTGGAAGTGTGATATCAGATATAAGAGGGCGTATGATGTCCTATCCCTCTGCTCACCTAAACCGCTCTTCACCTCCACGAAAGCACATTAAAAAAGGGAGAATTAAAGTGTGTATCAGTCTGCAGTGAAGTCATCAGTCTCCCGTCTCGTTGCTCTATGCGACGCCTCAAAGCCCACGGCCTCGTGGCACAGGGGGGCTTAAAGAAGACGCCGTTCAGCAGAGTCAGCGTTAGGATGCTCGCAGTCTCATTGGCTTAATGCGTGCGAGCGTTCGGAAGTCATTGGTTATTACGAAAAACACATTACCTGGGTCACTCAAGAAGCATCGGCTGATTGACTGAAGCTCTCCGAAGTGGGAAAATAAAGCGGTCATTCTGGGCTACTCAGAGACGACGGTCCACCACTTAAATCTCCCACCTCTTTACAGCTCTGCTCCTTGAGCCCCTTCACTTCCTTAAGTGCTCTCAGTTAATCGCCAGAAGACACCCCCCCCCCCCCCCCCCTTTTAATTTCCTGCGTGGTCGTTTCGACGATTTTCCGTGCTAATGAATTTGGCTGAGACGAGACGGCTGTGTGGCAGCGGGCCCCATGACGGGCAAGTGGGCTTACTGTACGCTTCGTTTGCCAGCTGTGCATGTCTCTCTGCAGACCACTGGAACACAACCCAGCAGATTGCTTTAATCTTTTTTAAATACTTTAAGTTTCTCTGCCTTAAGTTATTACAAAGATTTCCTCCTATTACTCTATCAAAAGTAACAAAAAAAAGCAGAGTGTAAAAAATGTCCGTCAACAATTAAGTCAACGATAAGACTTGTTGTCTTCTTTGTGTTGGCTCTAATTGGAAGCCAGAGTTCAGATGCAGACACAGGCAGGTCTCATATTTCCTGGTACATTTACCTGTGTAAAGAGGTTACTGTAATGCTCTAACCTCAATCTCCTCGCGTGCTTTTATTGCTCGCTGTTGGAACAGAATCCTTTTGAACTCCAACCAGGCGGATGACTAAATGGAAATTGAACTGTACAAAGTTTCCCTCGGGGCGTAGTTCCTCTTGGCTGGGCGGTCGGCGTGAAGACAGGGGTCGGTGCTGCTTGTTGCCCTCTGCTTGTCTCTACACGAGTAGTGGTTGTTATGAAGCCTGTGATGTTGTTGTTGTTGTTATTGTTGTTTTTTCTTGTTCCCCCAGCCTGCCATCCCTCCTGCCAGGAGTGCAGCGGTCCGTCCCAGGCCGACTGCACCGTCTGCCCGGCCCATGCAGCTCTGCACAACGGCTACTGCAGAACCAGCTGCCCCGAGGGCCAGTACGTCACCTCAGCTGGACACTGTGCAGGTGAGTGTGCGTGTGTGTGCGCGCGCGCGTGTGTGTGTGTGTGTGTGTGTGTGTGTGTGTGTGTGTGTGTATGTGTGTGCGTGTGTGTGGTGTGTGTGTGTGTGCGTGTGTGTGTGTGTGTGTGTGTGTGTGTGTGTGTGTTCGTGTGTTGGAAGGAAACGAGGGTGGGGGATGGGTAACACACAAGCCTCTTTCTATCAGTGATCAATGCCATGTAGTCTCTGACAGACTCAACCCAAGAGCTGTTTGCTGTTGAACTTTTCAAGCGTGAGCGCGTGCAACATTGATGAAAGTATGTGC
The DNA here is from genome assembly GCF_018492685.1 of Alosa sapidissima. Classification (NCBI taxonomy): domain Eukaryota; kingdom Metazoa; phylum Chordata; class Actinopteri; order Clupeiformes; family Clupeidae; genus Alosa; species Alosa sapidissima. Next base: position 11,917,718 of record NC_055964.1, read on the forward strand.
GTAAGGGAAATCCTTTCTTGTGGTTGATACTTGTTCCTCTGTGTGATGATGTTTGTAGAAGCACTTTGGCCCTGGTCCATTCTGGTCCCATAGTTTATCCAGCTCGGCCACTAGGCTCATGCTTTAATGATAAGTCACATTATTGCTAATGACAGACGGAACAGGTGGTCCATGTTGGGACCATGTTTGCAGTCATGTCCTGTGAAAGAGTGTTCTGGAATCTCGATCACATTGTTTGTAGCAGGAAATTATGTTCTAGAATGACAAGATCCCATGTCACTAGATAACAATAAATGCATTTTCAGTGTGCTTGTCGTATCTGCATGCGAGTGTACAGCTGTCGCATAGCATTGAATACTCTCTGTTCACACTGAATCTGTTTGTTTCTTGTTCAATATAGAAGAATAACACATGCGACAGAAAGGAAATAGGAACAAGTTCTGCTCTAAACGTTCTGCTGCCTAATGCTTTGCTTTGGTTTCATGAGTTAGGACACAGCCTTAGTTTCTCCATGAAACATTAAGTGCTACCCACACGTCT
>NC_055964.1:11930322-11957822 GCF_018492685.1 Alosa sapidissima
TGCCGGAGAAATTGTTGGTCATGAGAATATCGTATCAGCATCTCGCATGAACAACGCGATTGTGCTTTTCTTAAAATCAATTGAGTTTGCCAATCAGCTGACGGAGAATGGCGTGGTGATAGATGGCGTTTTTACCTCTGTTGCCCCTCTTTCTACGCCTTCCAAGAAAGTCATTTTGTCTAATGTCCCCCCATTCATTTCTGATGAGATTCTAGGACAAACACTGTCGCGCTATGGCAAAGTGGTCTCAACAATTAAAAAAATCCCGATTGCGAGTAAATCTCCGTTGTTGAAACATATAGTGTCCTTCAGGCGTTTCGTGTACATGATCCTTAAGAATAACAATGATGAATTGGACTTGACAATTAATGTGACTGTGGATAACTTTAATTATGTGATTTATGCAACAACTAGCATTATGAAATGTTTTGGTTGTGGACAATCGGGGCATCTCGTGCGCGCGTGTCCTGATAAAAAGGATGACACGAATAATAGTGGAAACAGTGAAAATAGCAATGAGTCTAGGGGTGATGTGGCAGAGGGAACGTCTAAAGAGACCAACAACGAACCTAATGTTAACTTTGGTGCAAATAATGAGGAGGAGGCTGCTGCCTCTGCTAGTGGGCCGGAGAGCCAAACTCCTGATTTAACGTTAAATTCAGTCCAAGGGCACGGGGAAAATCACGATGTTAGATCGGCTGATGGGGAGGATCTTTCCGCACTTTTGGGGGAGACTATCACTGATTCTCAGAACTGTCAGGGGAGCAATGATGATGTCATTAATGGGGAGGTTTCCGTCGCTATGGAAGACATGGAAACCTCCGTGTTGGAGGAGGACAATAATGTGTTTAAAGCACCGTCGAATAAAGGAAAAAGAAAGCGCATTATAAAGAATAAAGGGGGACGCGCTCATATAGAATTGACTGATAATGAGAGTGAAAGTGATCTTTCTGACTGTAGTGTAACCTGCAGCTTGCGACTAAGCGGCTATCGCACTCGCAATTATAGAGTGGAGGATATAAAGAAATTCCTTAAGGACACAAAACATTCTAGGAAGGTCCGGGTAGACGAATTTTTTCCTGACATTGAACAGTTTATGAACAAATCACGAGCATTTATGCGTGATGGTAGCATCACTGATCAAGAAGGATTTCGTCTAAAAAAGATTCTCACAAAACTCAATGTTCTACTGAATGCCAACGATGACAAATGTTAAAAACAATTTCCACTTTGTGTCCTAGGATGGCTGATTGCATATGTCTATATTTATTTTTTTATTTTTTCTTTATAATGATGGGTGAATTTCGTGTTGCTTCTTTAAATGTAAATGGCGCAAGAGAAAAAATTAAGAGGCTCTCTGTGTTTGAAACAATCAGACAGAATAAGTTTGATGTTCTCTTTATGCAAGAAACGCACAGTGATGCGTCTAATGCAGCTGCTTGGGCTCAGGAGTTTGATGGTCTGTCCATACTTAGTCATGGTACTTCTACTAGTGGTGGGGTTGCAGTTCTGTTTTCTAAGTCCTTTATTCCCATCACTTTTGATGTTGATGAAGTTATAGAGGGAAGACTTTTAAAGGTCAGAGCCCAGTTTGAAAATCGTTTTTTTTGTGTTTATTTGCATTTATGCTCCTACACTGGCAACAGATAGAATGCTGTTTTTAAATACTGTTGGAAATGTTATAAAAAATTGCTGTTCAGAGGATATTCTTATCCTTGGAGGAGATTTCAATTGTACTGCACAAAATTTTGACAGAAATCATGTCGAGCCGCACATGCCCTCTCGTAGACGGCTTGTAGAGATTATGAAGTCCAATGATCTTAGTGATATTTGGAGGAACTTTCATGGTGAACAGAAGCAATATACTTGGGCACACTCATATAATAATTGTTTGTCTCTTGCAAGACTTGACAGGTTTTATGGTTTCAAACATCAGCGTAGTCTATTCAGGAAATGTTCAATAATTCCAGTTGGCTTTTCTGACCATAGTTTGGTTTTCTGTTCTTTATTTCTAGAATTTGTAAAACCAAAAAGTGCCTACTGGCACTTTAATACCAATTTGTTGGCTGATGGCCATTTTAGAGAAGTCTTCCTTTTTTTCTGGAAGGAATTTAGAACCACGAAATCCTGTTATAAGTCTTTGCAGCAATGGTGGGATTGTGCCAAGGTACAAATAAAACAACTCTGCCAGGAGTATACAGCCAATGTCACAAGGAACATAACACTCTCAATGAAAAAAATAGAGGAGGAAATAATCGAACTTCAAAATCTGGCAGAACAAACGGGTGATCAGGCACCCACTGAAATTCTTAACTCAAAAAAGAAAACATTGGCTGACTTTTTAGGTTTGAGGGCACAGGGAGCTCTGGTCAGGTCCCGCTTCCAGAGTGTGGAGCTGATGGATGTACCATCAAAATTCTTTTTTAACTTGGAGGTAAAGAATGGACAGAGGAAGTTCATTCATGCTTTGAGGTCTGAAGATGGGAGAATCCTTTCTAATTCTCCAGAAATACGCAATAGAGCAGTACATTTTTATAAGGAGCTTTATAACAGCGAAAATCCACAAGATCAGGCGACTGACAAGGCTTTTCTTTGTGACCTACCTAAGGTATCTGAAGAGGCAAACACAGCCCTTGGAAGGGTGTTGACCCTAGAGGAGCTGGAGAGAGCCCTCCACAGTATGGAGAGTGGCAAAGCACCTGGGGTGGATGGCCTGCCAGTAGACTTTTATAAGTCCTTTTGGCCAGAGTTGGGCACAGATGTGCTTGCTGTTCTGAGAGACAGCATCACCAGAGGGGTGCTGCCACTGAGCTGCCGTAGAGCAGTGCTCACTTTACTGCCAAAAAAGGGAGACCTGACAGATATAAGGTCCTGGAGGCCGGTGTCAGTCCTCTGCTCTGAATACAAACTGCTGTCTAAAGTTTTAGCAAATAGACTTGGGGAGGTTTTGGAGCAGGTAATCCACCCTGACCAGACCTACTGTGTGCCAGGCAGATTGATTCACAACAATGTTTCCTTCATCAGAGATGTCTTCTATATTGGCAAATACTTCAATCTGGATTTTGGTGTGGTTTCAATTGACCAAGAAAAGGCATTTGATAGGGTTGAGCATAATTATTTGTGGAATACCTTGTCAGCCTTTGGTTTCAGCCCCAATTTTATTCGAATGATCAAAGCATTGTATTGTGACATTGAAAGTATTCTCAAGGTTAATGGTGACTTGTGCGCTCCTTTTAAGGTATACAGAGGTGTCCGTCAAGGATGTCCCTTGTCGGGCATGCTGTATAGTCTGGCTATTGAACCTTTCCTTGTAAGGTTGAGGAAGGAGATTGTTGGAGTGAAAATCCCTAACTGTGATGATGTTTTTAAATTGTCAGCTTATGCTGACGATGTGGCTGTCCTTGTTAATGGCCAGAGAGATGTTGACACGCTTTTAAAAATTTGCAATGAATTTAAGGTTGTTTCTTCAGCAAAGGTAAATTGGTCAAAAAGCATAGCCTTGCTGGTTGGGAGTTGGGTGAGTGGCGAACCTGGTCTGCCTGATGGCTTAGTTTGGAATAGGGGTGGTTTTAAATACCTGGGTGTTTTCTTAGGTGATGATGCTTTTTATCAAAAGAATTTTGATGGGGTAATTGAAAAAGTTAAAGGTCGTCTAGAGAAATGGAAATTTCTTTTCAGTATTACTTCGTACAGGGGGCGTGTTCTCATTATTAACAACCTGGTTGCATCCTCTCTTTGGCATCGGCTGGCTTGTGTGGATCCTCCTTCAAACCTGCTACCGAAGATTCAGTCAGTCCTGGTTGATTTTTTCTGGGACAATCTACACTGGGTACCTCAGAGTGTTTTATATCTGCCTAAGGAGGATGGTGGACATGGACTTATTCATCTACAGAGTCGAACTGCTGCCTTCCGTCTGCAGTTTGTACAGCGTCTTCTCACAGGATCACTGGACTCAAGCTGGAAAGCTGCAGCCTGTTGTATTTTACAACTTTTTGAAGGGTTGGGCTTAGATAGGTCTTTGTTCTGGTTTAATCCAAATAGAATGAATTTTAATTTACTTCCTGCATTTTATAAGAATCTGTTCAAAGTCTGGTCTCTGTTTATAATTCAACGCCCACGACAGACAAGCTCATTATTCTGGTTGTTAAAGGAGCCTCTGATTCATGGTTCGGTTCTTGATGTGAGTCAGGACTTGTCCCTGGTACCTACTTCTAAGCTTATCAGCTCTGGAGTTACAACCCTTGGGGATCTAGTAGAGTTTGCTGGTCCTGATATCAGTAATAGCCATACTTTAGCTCAGCACTTAGGTGTGAAGTCCATTAGGATAGTTGATCAGCTACTTGGGAAATGGCGGTCTCTCCTAACTGGGGAGGAGATGCAATTGCTTGGAGATTATTTTGGGGGGGAGTGTAGTCCTGACTGCCATGACCCCTTTCCCAGACTTACTCTACTTCCAGATTTAACAGGTTGCACTGGTTGCTTCTTACTCCCAGATAGTTTAGTTTTCCTGGGTCCTACAGCTGCAACTAGTAAATCATTGTACAAACTGTGTGTTCTCTCCCTAAATAAAAGGTCTCTGGACAAGAGGGTGGATACACCCTGGCGTGAAGTGTTGCAGGTTGAAAATGATGTCAAACCACAATGGCGTGCGTTGTACAAGTCACCATTAACTAAAAAAGCTGGCGATCTACAATGGCGTATTCTGCATGGTGCAATAGCAGTGAATGCTTTTATTTCTGTTTTAAATCTAATGGTTGATCAGGGGTGCCCTTTTTGTTCTGTAAGGGAGACTGTATTCCATGCCTTTATGCACTGCCAGAGGCTCAGACCTCTTTTTGCTGTTTTGATGGCACTTTTCTTTAAGTTTGATGAAAGTTTCTCTTCGGAGATTTTCATTTTTGGTTTTAAATATGTACAAAAGCATCGCTTCAAGTGTCAGCTCCTAAACTTTCTGCTTGGGCAAGCAAAGATGGCGATATATGTTAGTCGTAAAAGGAAAGTTGAGCAGGATGTAGATGTTGATATCCTAATGGTGTTTTCTATTCTTGTAAGGTGTCGTATGTTGATTGATTTTCATTTTTATAAATCTATGAAAATTCTTGATGTTTTTGAGGAAAAATGGTGCTACAACAGCGTGATGTGTATTGTTGAGAATGATAAGCTACAGATTGCACATTACTTTATTTAACTTTCCTAACTTTTACTTTTTGAGTATAGTGTCAAGTTGATCTTGATGTATTTTTAAGATTGTAATAAAGAGTTTTTGAAAATTCAATTCTCTCTCAATTCAATTCAATTCAAGGTAGCTTTATTGGCATGACAAATATTTCTTTACATTGCCAAAGCAGGACATCAAACAATACAATACAGAACATACGATAGATAAGACATTTATACATATAAACGTATAATTTATACATATAAATCTCCCTCTCTCTCTCTCTCTCTCTCTCTCTCTCTCTCTCTCTCTCTCTCTCTCTCTCAGGAACATAGAGGCGTTTTAGTTACCCCCTCCCTACCCCTGCCAGCCCACCAGTAACCCAGCAACCACGCACCCAGCAACCCCCCCACTGTCCATGACCTTATTTACAGCCCCCCTCAGCACGGCGTGATCCGTCACTGTCTCCCTCTCTCTCCCGTCACTCCAGCTGCTAATGAAGGTTCATCCCATGTAATGAAGGGCATTAGAGAGCCCGATAGAGCACACAAATTAGTGTTCTTCATCACACACACGCATGCACACACACACACGGGTACACACACACACACATAAGCTCATGCACACACACACACACACACACACACACACACACACACACACACACACACATACACACACATAAACACACAAGCTCACACACAAACACTCTCACTTCAGACTGAAACATGTCGGTGTGTGTGTGTGTGTGTGTGCCAGGTAGCAAGAGGTTCGTGGGTGGTCTCTCATTGGCGCTGAGAGGAAAGGGCCTTGGTGGGAGGTTATCATGTTTTATTGTGCAGTGTGAGTGTGGTCCGACATGCTTTGCTGGTGGAGTGGCTAATGGAGATCGCTGAGGTTGGTTTAGGGCTTCTCTGTGGTTTGTATAGCTAGTGGAGGATACGACAGATTGCATGTCATGCACTGCAGATATTGCCAAGCTGCCATTCAGTGGCTTCTTTCAGAAAATTAGAGTAGGTGTGATCGAGGGACAGATGGAGAGAGTCTGTGGTAAAGGATCAGAGAGAAGAGGTGAAAAAGAGTGTGATTGAGATGACGAAAGAGTGTAACACTTCTGTCTTCAATGCTGTGTGTATTCTCTCTCTTCTCTCTCTCTCCCTCTCTCTCTCTTTATCTTCTCCCACTCTCTCATCTCTCTCTCTCTCTCTCTCTCTCTCTCTCTCTCTCTCTCTCTCTCTCTCTCTCTCTCTCTCCGCTCTCTCACTCTGTCAGTTCAATTCATTGGAATTATGTATTGCCAAAGCATTTTTGATTTTACTGGTAGTTGTTATACTGTATATGAAAATCCGACTCTCTTTCACTCTCTTTCTCTTGTGGAAGAGGTGAAAAAAGAAAGACATGCAGATGAAAAAGATAGGGATAGAGATGAAAATACAGTATAACTCTCTCTCTTTTTCTCCCTCCCTCCCTCTCTCTGTGTCCCTCTCTCTCTCTTTCTCTCGTGTAGCCTCCAGTGGTGCTGACCAATCGGCCTCTGGTGGTGGACGCCGGCCAGTCGGCGGTGGTCTCACGGTCGGCGCTGCAGGTGGACGACCCGGACAACCCTCAGGACGTGCTGCTGATGGTGCTGGAGGCGCCTCGCCACGGGCGACTTGCACGTCTCCACGGCGACCGGGCGCTGGCGCAGTTCAAGCTGGAGGAGCTGTGGCGGGAACAGGTGCAGTATGTGCACGACGGCTCCGACACCCCCGGCGACAGCCTCCTGCTGCAGGTCAACGATGGCCACAGCTACCGGAACCTTCTCTTCCACATCCAGATCAACCAGAAGGTATGGTTTTAGGGGGTTGACCTGTGCTTACTGTTATTTTCTTATTGTTCCACCCATAAATCTTTGCTTCATATAGCTCACACACACTCCAGGATGCCATTGGCAGCTTTATGGAAAGATTTACTCTGCTGAATACATTTAAAGACAGCTTTCAATATGTTAGCACATGCATAATGCCTCCTCTCTCTCTACTTGCTCAGCTTCATTTTGCAGCATATCTCAGCAGCTGTGTGTGTGTGTGTGTGTGTGTGTGTGTGTGTGTGTGTGTTAGTGTGTGTGTGTGTGGGCTGCCTGCCTGCCCCTGCACACCCCTGCGATGGTGTCTAGACTGATAGCTCACTGTTTGTTGGGCCACACTCCAGATCTCACCCCCAAATCCACCACTCTCTCCCTCCTCCCCATCCCTCTCTTCATACCTCTCTCTCTCTCTCTCTCTCTCTCTCTCTCTCTCTCTCTCTCTCTCTCTCTCTCTCTCTCTCTCTCTCTCTCTCTCTCTCTCTCTCTCTCTTCCCTCTCTGCCACCATCCCTCCTTGGCACCCACATCTCCCTTTAAAGAAATCAGACAAGCCTCTCTGGACACGGACAGGGGCTCTAGGGCCCCCATGCAAAACAGTGCTTGACCGATGGCCCCTGGCCGGTGCAACACATGAGCTGTGCCCGGTCTCTCCCCTCTCTCATCTTAGCCCAGAGGATCGATAAGGAGAGGAGGGATGCCCTCCCCACAGAGAAAGGGGCCGCCACGCACAATGCCGATACGATTTTCCTCCCACACAAAGAAGCACTTCATTTCACCCGTTCGTTTGCAGGTCCCTGCTTCAAGAATTCTGGGTGTTTAGCCAATTCATGCGGGTTTAATTGACAAATACACGGAGTAGCGATTCGGTGAATGGAGGAGGAATTTTGTTTTTTGACAACTGGCCAGAGCCAGTTCGGCTCTCTGGCACACCGACTCTCTCTCTCCCCGTCCAGCCCATCCTGGCACTCCAGCCGACAGGGGCAGTCTGATGCCAGGGCCAGGAAATAAAAGGTGCCGAGAGATGGACAAGGGGCCATGATAGTCCTCACAATGAGGGCGCATTCATCAATAGGCTGAGTGATCATGGGGCTGGATTGGGTGCAAGGGCCGAGTTGTGTCCTTCAGGGCCCTTGGGTGGGAAATGGGGGCACACTTGTCACAGTTGTTCTCTGGGAGTGAAGAGAGGGGAAAAGTGGGGAGCGGTGACAAAGCACAACCTGGCCTTCTGTTTCGCCTGCTTTTGTGGCTTATTTTTCCACGTCTGTGTGTGTGTGTGTGTGTGTGTGTGTGTGTGTGTGTGTGTGTGTGTGTGTGTGTGTGGGTGCTGGGTTTCACACCCTGATTCGGCTTGGTGAAGTGAAGCTGACAGTTTCACTGGCTGGCAGTGCCCATTAATCCTCAGTTTGGATGGCACAGCCCAACCGGCCAACCAGCCAGTGTGTTCCAGCTCCTGGGCCTTTGATGTGGAGACTTATGTGGGAGAGGGAGGGGGGGGGGGGGGGGGGGCTGCAGAAACCCATGGATCAGGCCTGGCTCTGGGCTCGGGACTCTGGTGTTGGCATGGCTGTGCTCCTCCGCTGCCCTTTGGAGAGGCCGAGCAGGACGAGGATGAATGGACTCTCCATGCTTGTGCTGATGCTTCACACTGGCACGGCTGGTGGATGAGCCTGGGCCGAAGTTTTGGACATGCGATTTTAATGATCAAGTTTCTTTCTTTCTTTCTTTCTTTCTTTCTTTCTGTCCTCCTGATAGTGTTTATTCTGTTTATTCATACCATTCCCTCTTGTTTTACATCTTTCTTTACATCTTCTCTTGCTTTACATCTTCTTCCCTCTTCTTTTAGTCATATTCCTGTTCCTTTCTTCCTCCACTAGTTCTACAACCAGGCAGTAATTTGTATTGAAGTTTGCAAAGGGATGGCTTTGTCTGGATGTCGGCATTTTTATCGCCATAGTTACAAAATCTAGTGTACTGGTAATTCCCTCTGCTAAATTGCTCCCGTTTTACTGATCTTTTTCCTCCAGTTTTATCCTCCCTTCATCTTCACTTCCTTTGCATCCTCTACGAGGTTTGCCACTGGAAATGCATTTAGTCTTGTCCTCGCTTCAACCTTTACACACAGTGTAAAAGCTACAAGATGGCATCACATCATCCAATATGTTTTTTAATGAATCCGCTCCTACGGGTTTTGGGGGAGAAAATGTTTTTGGCCGGCCTGTCTGCTCATAAGGGCTTCATTTTGAAGTCTGCGTGTGGAGCGAAGATTGGTCTGGGCTCTGTGGGATAGGAGCTGGACCGAGGCCAGGGCGGTCCCCACCGAGAGTAGGAGATCTCATCCGCACAGCGCAGTGCAGCGCAGCACACACATCCTTCAGAGTCCTTGATCATTATCTTAGTGAGACTATACTGAGTTATGAGTCGACTGACGCTGAATCTATCTCTCGCTCTTTCAGCCCCTCTCTCTCTCTCTCTCTCTCTCTCTCTCTTTCTCTTTCTCTTTCTCTCTCTCTCTCTCTCTCTCTCTCTCTCTCCTCTCATTCAGGTAAAAACAGAGGAATGGCTTATCTGAACACCCTCAGCAGAAAAAAAAAACTTTCGAATTTCATCAGCTGATATATTCTGTGCACGTCATCTTGGGCCTGTCTGACAATACGGCATCTCTCTCTCCCTGTGTGTGTGTCTGTGTGTGTGTGTGTGTGTGTGTGTGTTTTGTTTGCCTGCCTGAGAATAAGACATATCTCTTCACGGGTGGCAAATCTTCCTCGGCCCATCTTCAGACATGCACTTTTTCTGAGGTCACGCTGTTCTGAAGGATGATGGAGCTGTGGGGTGTTTGTTGTGACAATGAGCCATGCATGATGATAATCACGCCTGGGCTGTCTAATTAGTGGCAAGGAACTTCTGTAGTAGTGATAAAAACGTGTGTGTCTGCCTTGGTGTGTGTGTGTGTTTGTTTGTGTGAGGGTGGGAAGTTCATGTCCTTATGCTGACCTAAGAGTCCAAGATAGGCATTTACACACTCCCTCTCTCTCCTTTCCTCTTCCTGTGTGTGTGTGTGTGTGCGCGTGTGCATAGAACGCCAACACCCCTCACATGCTGTCCCTGCCCGTGACCTGGGTGAGAGAGGGGGGGATGGTGCAGCTCTCTAAGAAGTACCTGCGGGCCGAGTACAAGGGCTCCAGCGACACAGAGATCCTCTACACCATCAGCGGCCCCGAGAACGCGCCCAAATACGGTAGGAGCATCACGGCCAGGCAGCCAGCCGGAACCGGAACGGCCGAGAGATCTATCATATCTGTCAACTAGCAGGCAGATAGAGTTTTAGTCGTGGGCTTTTCTCTGGGCTCCCTGCAGCACCATCTCTCTCTTTCTCCAGCTTTCTTTCACTGTCTTTCTCTGTTGGCCAGTGTCCACTCTCGTCATCCAACTTACTGATGGCAATTGATTTTGCTTAGTCTCTCCCACATAGAGCATTCTTAAATTGGAATCACACACACACACACACACACACACTCTAACACTCCACGTCTAAGAACCATTCTCTCTGTGTATGGATGCCAAAGTACCTCTAGTAGGAGTTGAGTTTTTAGTGTGGAATACTATTCTTGTTCCTTGAAATACACACACACACACCCCACACACACACACCTGACCCCTTCTTCCTTCTGTGTGTGTGTGTGTGTGTGTGTGGTGTGTGTGTGTGTGTGTGTGTGTGTGTGTGTGTGTGTGTGTGTGTGTGTGTGTGTGTGTGTGTGTGTAGGTGAGGTTCTCCTGGTGCCCCTGCCGGCGGATGGCCCGGTGGCCGCCTGGCACTCGCTCCCCGAGGGCACGGACTCCACTCCCACCACCTCCTTCACCCAGCAGGACGTCAATGAGGGCATTGTGTGGTACCGCCACCTGGGCGCCAGCACACACAGGGACACCTTTCACTTCCAGGTGAGCCTGCGGGGGGGACAGGTGGGCGCGAGAGGGAGGGGGACCCACCGCCTGGGTTTCAAGACACGCGACGGACGTGTGCTGCTCGCACGCACACACAAACACGCGTACGCACACACACACACACACACACACACACAAACAAACACAAATGCATACAACCACACTTATTTATTCACATTGTTATTCACACATGCATATGCATACACAGACAGACACACACACACACACACGTATATGTGCATGTTTGCATTGCCTTATTTATTCATATTTTCCTGTATACATGCATGTGCTGACACACACACACACACACATACACACACACACACATTGACTCACAATCAGGCAGACACATACATACAGTACATACGTATTGGGTTTATTGGGTCTTACACTCATATGTAAACACATACATACACCCACTCTCAGGCACACAGGCATATACAAACATGTACATGACATGACATGACACACATTTCACACATTTACACAACATATTCAATGCTTACTTCATTGTCAGTTTTAATCATGTCATTGCAGTGCTCTGGCTAAACTGTGCACCCATTTGGACATCATACTGGCATATATACCCTTGATACAGTTTGATACGCATGGTCCATTTCAGATGGCCCAATTCATTTTTGGCCCATTTTGCAGTATTGGTCTTCATACTGTACAGCCTCAAAATGAAGTTAAAAGTCACTAAGCCTTCTAATCCTGGATTAAATCCTTGAGTCCCTGAGTTCCTCCTTGAGCACTCATTCCCCCCTGGTTGTGATTGTTCATGAGTGGAAGACCCAGCCCTAATATTCATTATCAGATCAGCATGGCAGCACTCAGCATGGCCCCCACCACCACCGCCACGTTCACTTGGCAGCAGACCCAGAGCTGCACTGTAATTGCATCGGCAGATTCTGATAAAGACTGCGGGCTTGTCTCATCATCATCTTCCCAAAAGTTCCCCCGACTAACAGGCACAGGCTGTTGTTGGCGTGCCAGGAGGCGACGGTTCTGATCTGCCGTGCCCCGGTCGGGAAGGGGAGGGGAGGGGAGATGAGGGGAGGGGAGGGGAGATGAGGGGAGGGAAGGGGAGGGGAGGGGAGATGAGGGGAGGGGAGGGGAGGAGGGTAAAGGTGGCAGAGTTGTACAAGACAAGTGTTGGCACAGTGCAACGTGGCTCTCTTTGCCACAAAGTGATTTATGTGTTTTCACACTGAGCGGCTCGTCGAGAAATTAATTATTGTTTGTCCGCTCGCTTCCTGCAGAGTCGAAATTGAGTGCGTGCGTGCGTGCGTGCGTGCGTGCGTGCGTGCGTGCGTGCGTGCGTGCGTGCGTGCGTGTGCGTGCGTGCGTGCGTGTGTGTGTTTCTGTGGGAACAGATAAGGTCTTTCATTATCATTTTTTCAGATCTTCTGATATGAGGGGTGTTTTATCAGCCGTAAGTGTGATTGAGGCTGCTGAGTTCTGAGTTCTGTGTTCTGTCGTGGTTCCCAGGTGTCCAGTGAAGCCCATCCAGACACCCTCAGTGATGCTCAGACCTTCACCATCGGAGTCGTGCCTCAGACACCTGGCATGCCCCAGCTCTCACCTGGAGCCGACCTACAGGTCATGGTAAGGCTCAGTCAGTATGAACCAACATTCTGGTAATTTCTGGCATCCGTTTTGCTGTTTGTTCCTGTCTACTTTTATGTTTACTGTGTTATATAGGTTATATCTAGTTTAAAAAAAGAAAAAAAACAATCAGAGCATGCGTTAAAGAGATGTCCAGAGGGAATGATGAAAAGCAAAAAAGAAGTGACACACTAGAGGGAAAACAATGAGTTGAAGACAGCCCTTTTTTTGTCTTTAATCGACTGTGCACACTACTGTGTAATCTCAAGGCAGCTTGCCAGTTGTACCTGCGTGTTTTCATCCCTTTGTATTTGTTTGTGTTTGTGTGTGTGTGTGTGTACGCACACGTGTGCAGGCTCAGGAGGATCGTGTGACGGTGATAACCCCCACCGTGCTGTCCTTTGTGGACTCAGAGACGCTGAGCGATAAGCTTATCTACAACATCACCAAGCCCCTCGCCCCCAGCCACGGTAACACAACCCCTCCACCCCAACCCCCCCCCCCCCTTTATAAATACCGGCCCCCTGTGGGACCCCACCAGCCTGATGCATAAACACTGTACATTGAGGGCTTGAGTTTCCTTTGTGTAGCGCTAGCGTGTACTGTACAGGAAACGTGATCGGCTGCGCTAACCGCTAGTCGTCCTCCTCAGGCGTTGTGGAGCACAGGGACCGGCCCTACAGCCCCGTGCGCTTCTTCACGCAAGCCGACGTGGACGCTGGGAGGATCCTCTACCGGCCACCCGCGGCCCCCACCCACCTCCAGGAGCTCTACCAGTACTCCTTCACTGGTGAGATGTCCGCCTGTTCTTAAGCGTCTTATTCCATGGGGACCTGCAAAACGAGCATCCTACGTCAATACATACGCCCTAATCGCCTGCAAATCAATGTGCTTTTTTATTGTCATCATAGTAAGTTTCACGCATAGTTCTCATAGCTCTACAAACTGAAAATCAAGGTTGATTGATTGATTGATTGATTAATTGATTGATTTTTATTGGGTGCATGTTTCCATCCCCCTGCTCTAACCTTATGTCTCAAAACCAGACGAACAGTGGGACAGAAATCCACATCTTCCCGGCGTTAGTCCGGCTCTGGCTCCGAGTGTTCCAGGAACCCTTTAGCATTCCTTATGTAACGTTCTCCCCTCCCCTCCCCCCTCTCCCCTCTAGGTCTTCCTGAGTCGGTGAGCCTCCATTTCACAGGTATATTACCTCTGCAGCTCCGTGAGCCTCTCCTGTGGCCTCCTGCCTCTCGCTCGCCGCACAGATTGTTTCATACCATGCCGTCCCACAATGCACTGCTCTTTCTCACCCTCTTTTTAAAAACTCCATCTTCACAGTCTCTCTCTTTCTCTCACTAGTTCATGCACTCGCTCTCCCCATTTGTCTCTCTTTTACTCTTTTTTTCCCTCCCTTTCTGTTCTACACACAAACGCCACACACACACACACACTCACACTTCTCTCTCTCTTTCTATCTCTCTCTCCCTCTCTCTCTCTCTCTCTCTCTCTCTCTCTCTTTCTCTCTCTATCTCTCTCTCTCTCTCTTTCTTTCTCTCTCTCTCTCTCAAACACACACACACACATACACACACAATATCTAATCCCGCTCTCCTCATCTCTCCTCTGCTCCATCACGCCATCCTGCGCCTGTTATTTATGGCCCAATCCGAGGGCCGATATGATTCCCCCCACCCCCCACCGCCTTGGTGAGCTCCGACGCTGGCCGCAGCTGTAATGGGACACTCTATATCCTCCCCACTGGAAGGATGCGGCCATGGATCATCCTGGACCGCAGCTATGAATCACAGGCCCACCATACCCTCATATGCGCTGTCATATTCAGCTTCGCCAGGCAACTCCTCCCACTCTCTAAAGAAAGTTTCAGCCAAGGAGCCCTCTGTGTCCCAAGCTGACTTCCATGCATGTTTCTTTTGAATAGCCTCTCTTTAGAACAACAAATATGTAAATATCAACGATAAAAGGGGTACAATATTCACAGGGTTCTATTCCATTATTTATCAAAATGTAATGTTTATTCTCAAATAGATGTAAGGCATTTTTATTGAGCCATTATTTAATGATATAAAAGGTTGTTCATTCTCAAATAGATTCAAGCATTTTAATTATTGCCTTGCAATGGCCAAGAGAAGAAAAAACGAGGCCTGTGTGTGTGTGTTTGTGTGTGTGCGTGCGTGTGTGTGTGCGTATGTGTGTGAATGTGTAAGTGATTCCGTTCTCCCTGGCATATGGTACACGTTCTCCTGTCGTGCAGGAGGGAATAGCTTCTGCTTGCGTAGCGCGTGTGCGTATGTGTGTGTGTGTAGGTTAGGCCTGCCGTCTATGACAGCATGTAATGATACTGCACAGGCCCCTTGCCTTTGATCTCCATCTCGGACCCCCGGATGCTAAATTTAACCCCAGCTGCTGCTGCTGCTGCTGCTGTTGCTAGTGGAGCTGGAAGCGGGAAGACGGAGTCCCGTCTGTCGCTGGAGCTCTCTCAGTAACTCTCGGAGCGCCGGCATTCCGGAGTGTTCTCTCGTTTTCCCGGAGATTCCCCAGGATACGTATCCCCCAACGCAGATCCCCATCAATGATGCATAACGCTGAGCTTTAGATAAACACGTAGGGCCCCCATGCCATGCCCTTACATGGTCCAACAGAGAGAGACAGAGAGAGACAGAGAGAGACAGAGAGAGACAGAGAGAGAGAGAGAGAGAGATAGAGAGAACACAGAGAAGGATAGTTCCTTTTAATCTATCCATCTACTACTCCCACGTCTCTGTTTCTGTCCTCTTGTTCACTCACTCACTGCTCTCTCTCTCTCTCTCTCTCTCTCTCTCTCTATCTTTCTCTCATTTCTTACATACATCCAACTCTCTGCCCCATCTTCTCTTCTTCCCTGGGGTGTGTCTGTTTTCATCAACAGCGATGGCCCCATCTGAGATGGTTTCTGTGGGAGAAGTTCTGTTTTTATTTCTCTCTCTCTTCTCTCATGAAAACATCCATGTCAGTCACCACAGATCTTTATAAAGCCTTTATAAAGCCTCTCTCAGCTTGGAAGCCATGTGATCTTCTCTCTTGTCGCCAGTGAAAGATATCTTTAATGTGCCTATTTATAGACTTTCTTTTGACAGTTTCCTTTCACTATCCATTAGGGTGACTGTTTTTCATCACTGTTTTTTTTTTTCATCAGCATGTTTCATGTTGGATGTTTGATATTAATTAGTTCAGCCTAGAGTTTACTTTCATCACTTTTCTCTTTAATGTGTGAAAGCTCTGTGTATAATATTTGAATATACCTTGTTTCTCTTTGTTAGTGCTTCAGTAATTGTGTATAGCATAGGAATGGCAGTATAAGAGCATACTGTATGTGTTCAGATGTATGGGGCTGTGAGTCCATGTATAAGCAGAGCGTATGTGACAGTGTGTGTCTGAGAATGTACTAGTGAGTGGCCCTGAATTGTGGAACTGTGTGTTTAGTGTCTGATGGGGAGCACACCACCCCTGAGATGGACTTTGCCATCCTGCTCGTGGCCAACCACCAGCAGCCGCCCGTCTTCCAGATCCTGGACCCCGTGCTGGAGGTCACCCTGGGAGGCAGAGCACCAGTCGGTACGAGATCCACTGAACTACCACACACACACACACACACACACACACACACACACACACACAAGCACACATGCTCTCATTCCACACATTTACTTGTTGCCCGAGGGAAATGGTGTTATACTATCAAGGGATTTAACAGTATGGAACTGAAGCTTTTAGAAGATATGAGGGGTGAAGCGTGTTCTGCCCATGTATATTATGGTCTATTTTTCCCCTCAGGATGGTTATGTTAATGGAAACATTACTGGGTGTGTTTGTAATGGCATAAAGTTGAAAGATCCTGAGTCCTGGCTGAAATAGAACATGAACGCTCTGTGGATGATAATATTGTCAGGGGGTACACGCAAGAAGATTGTAGAGATGATATATAATGTATTGCATGGGTGTCTGTGTACTGTGTACTGATGTGTGTGTGTCTGGCTGTTTCTGTGTGTGTCTGCATGTGTGTGTGTGTGTGCAGGAGGACAGCAGCTGGCGGTTACGGATGCGGACACGGCTCCGGATGAGCTGGAGTTTGAGCTGGTGGAGCCCCCAGTGCACGGCACCCTCCTCAGGGTGGACTTCACCTCTCAGACACCCATGAACACCGGTGAGAAACGCACACCAACCGTGCTCCACTGTCATCAGAGAGACAAACATCAACATACAATGTCATCAATACACAGTAAACTATAGGCACACTTAATTAATTTAGCTGTGAGAGTGAAAAAGGGATATAGATTTAAGCAATAACTCCCAAGAGGCTATTAGTTCCAGTGATTTTTAGAACAGCAAAGGGGCATTGTTAGGCACGACGGTCAACACGAAGGGTTGCATTGACTTACAACAGCATCGAACACGGTTTAGCCAATCATAATCGAGGACCGGATAAAAACTAAATACACACTCAGCTACAGTGTGTGGTGATAGCATACTACATGATGTGCCATGATAGAAAATACTTGACAAATGGCTTGATTATGTAATGTCAAAAAGGATGTGGCATGGTGTAGTGTGACATGATGTGGCATCATGAGAGATGATATGACAGACATATGACATGATATGACAAGCTTGGCGTGAGATGCTGCTGACACGGTGAGGTGTGTAATTGGTCTTTTGTGCAGGTGACACCTTCACCTTCAGCGACATCACCCGCAACGTCCTGCAGTACGAGCACACGGGCCGGACGGCCGAGGACGACGCCATGACCTTCTCAGTGACTGACGGCATCTCCATGGCGACGGCCACCGTGCTGGTGTCGGTGTCGGCGGTGGGTGGCGATGGGCCAAGGAGGGATCCCAACGCTCAACTGGCCATGGAGGTGTCGGAGAAGAGCAGCACGGTCATCACACGCTCCCACCTGGCCTATAAGGTGAGGAGCGGCGACAGACAGTGGACAGTCCATGGAGTCAGGAAATACTTAAAAAACGAGTCTGCACACTTCTCGAGTCTTCTTTCGTGTGTTTTCATGACAAAATAAAACACAAGAAAGAAAAGAATCGAGAAGTCTCGAGACTCCTTTTTGAAGTCGTTTTTGACAGATTTTTATTCTACACCTGGGGTGTGCACAATGACCTCTTCTAACTGTCAGACCGAGTCAGACCATCATACCAGAGAGTCATGGCAATGTTGAAAGAGAATGAGAAAAAAACATGTGAAAAGTGGTGCACGGTCTACAGGCAGACTGTGGAGAAATTTGACAATATCAACTTATACTGTAGGCGTCTGTGATGGATGATGTTTTTTATTTTCTCATACTTTTGAAATATATATTTTTAAAGGGCACTATAACTCACTGAGACCACATAAATATTAATTGACATATGAAAGTTATTGCAGTTTTCTACCTGGGGTTCAGCATATGTTCAAGTGTTTTTCTATCATCATAATGCTGTATTATTCTGTAGTGTTGATCCATGTGGTTTTTCGAAGCATTGCAATATTTGATTCTCACTGTTTCATCTGTGTCGTTGCGCCGTTTCCAGGACGATAGCTCCCCGGACGAGAAGATCCGTATCCAGCTGGTGTCGGTACCCATGTACGGCATCCTCACCCGCAGCAGTGCGGCGTCCGACCCCGAGGAGCTGAGCGAGTACTCCTCCTTCACCATGGAGGACGTCAACCGCCGTCGCATACGGTGAGAGCAGAGCCACTGGCCACTGGGAGATATGGTCATTAAGCTTCACTTCGCTATTCCATCCAGGCTACTGGCCACTGGGAGATATGGTCATTAAGCTTCACTTCGCTATTCCATCCAGGCTACTGGCCACTGGGAGATATGGTTATTAAGATTCACTTCGCTATTCCATCCAGGCTACTAGCCACTGGGAGATATGGTTATTAAGCTTCACTTCGCTATTCCACCCAGGCTACTGGTTGGGTCACGTTGAAGTAAAAAAGCTTTACACTGAAAATATTGCACTCTTTGAATGATAACTCAAGCCAGCAGTATTTGCCATAAATGAGTTTCTTGACGAACACAGCACATTAAAAAAAATATCGTAACGGCATATATTACTTTTTTTGCTCTAAAGCCGGACACAACCCATTACTGTAAACATAAAAACTCTCATTCTTTTAATTATTGATAATATTTTCGCCACTCGCTGATTTTATTACATTCCCATGTGAAGTCAATTGAGAGCGAGTCTGACCGACTCCGGGTTAACCGACTCATTCCCATAAAGCGCGGTTGATTTGCTTTAAGCCCATCAGGCTGAATGATAGCGGCGCAGCCTCTGTGGCGTCATTGACAACATGAGCAGTTAGCCTGGGCCAAGGGCTCATTTCATAACGCAGGCTTTGCATCAACACTGCATCTCCCGCGGCTTAATCTTTCCTCGCATACACAGAGGATGATCTAACAGAGATGTATTATGTATGCCGTTTACTGAAGATTGTTTAAGTGCTGCTGTTTGTGGTTGTGTGTGTGTGTGTGTGTGTGTGTGTGTGTGTGTGTGTGTGTGTGTGTGTGTGTGTTGTAGAGTACTCAAATCTTAATTTGAGTAAGTGCCTCAGCGGACTTATAATTGATGTACTCAGCATTAGGAGAGAGTTATGTGAGGGAAGCTAATGTGCATTTGTGTACTGTGTGTTTTTTCTCTTCCTTTTCTTTCATTTGTTTGTTTGTTTGTGTGTTTGTTGTGTTCTTCCATCTCATTCCTCTCCAATGACTCCCTCTACTCTCTCTTCTTCTATCTCCTGCTTGCTTTCTCTTTCCACCATTCTAAAAATCCTTCCACCTTTTCATCTCTGTTTCTCTCTCACTTCTCATTCTCTATTTCAATGACTGTCCCCTTCTATTCTCCATCTCCTCCTTCTTTATCCCTTGATCTATCTCTCTCTTCATCCCTTGCTCTATCTCTCTTTATCCTTTGCTCTATCTCTCTCTTTATCCCTCCCTTTCTCTCTCTCTCTCTCTCTCTCTCTCTCTCTCTCTCTCTCTCTCTCTTTCTGTCTCTCTTTCTAACTCCATCTCATCTCTTTGATCTCCACAGCTACATCACGTCCTTTGAGACAGGGAATCAGCCCGTCACTGACATCTTCCATTTCATCGTGTACGACGGCGAAAACAATCGCCTTGACAACCAGATGTGCACCATCACCATCACATCAGTGCAGAGGCAGCCGCCCGTGGTCACCGTGCATAGCGGCATCAAGGTGACACAAGCACAACGTGACACGAAACCAGCAAACAAATAAAATCAGAACACTGCAAACAAGCTCAGCTTCCCAACTCTCGTCACTCCTTTCCAGCCAGGGGTGGGCAAAAAACAATTTTTTGTTTCTTCTGTGTGACCTTCCCTTTAGGTCCAGGAAGGGGGCAGGGTCCAGCTGTCGGCCAATCACATCATCGCCTCTGACCCGGACACGCCCAAGAAGGACCTCCTGGTGTGGCTGGTCAGTCCCCCGAAGTACGGCTTCATTGAGAACACAAAGAGAGGTATGGCACCATTATCCACTTATCACACAAGCAGTAGCTCATTCTACACTGCATCTCCCATCTCCTAGTGCACTATATTGATTTGAGGCGGTTACATGACCTTGGGCAAGACAGATTTCCTCTACGTGTGTGTGTGTTTGTGTGTATTTGTGTGTGTGTGTGTGTAGTTCAGTGTGTATGTTTGTGTGTGTGTGTGTCTGTGTGTGTGAGTGTGTCTGTGAAGCTGTGTTTGTGTGTGTATGGGTGTGTGTAGTCCAGAGTGTATGTTTGTGTGTGTGTGTGTGTGTGTGTGTGTGTGTGTGTGTGTGTGCGTGCGTGCGTGCGTGCGTGCGTGCGTGCCGAGGCAGATAAGATAAGATCCGTCTCTCTGCAGGTGTCTCCTCACTCTGTGGTCAGTGTAACTGCACTGACCCTACTACTCTGGTAAACTCTTACCAGGTGCCTGTCATTAAGCAATCAGTGACCTCACCACCCTCTCTCAGAGTGCTGCTGGCCAGCTGCCAGGAATAACTCTTTTAAAAGTACCATGAAAGAAAGCACACTGTCAGGAGGTTCAAAAAAGATTTTGCAAATCACAGCTCTCATCTTCAGTTAGATGAAAGATGTAGCGTTGGCTGATGCCATGGTTGACTGTTCTGATCTCTGGTTCTTCTCACCTGTCAGCGGGAGCGTCCGGCGGTGCCCAGGTCATCAGCTCCGAAGTGCCCTTCTCCATAGAGGACCTGAACGCAGACCACATCTTCTACGTGCAGAACGTGCGGCAGGCCAACGTCCACCAGGACATCTTCAGCTTCTACATCAGCGACGGCTCCAGCCAGACCGAGGCCTTTGTCGTCAACATCGACATCCAGGTGTGTGTGTGTGCGTGTGTGTGTGTGTGTGTGTGTGTGTGTGTGTGTGTGTGTGTGCGTGTGTGTGTGTGTGTGTGTGTGCGTGTGTGTGGAGGGCAAATTGACTGACCAGTTTGCAAGTGATGAGCTGTATATGGGCCTGTGTGTGTGTGTGTGTGTGTGTGTGTGTATGTATGTCAGTGTGTCAGTATTCTAAGATACCTTTGTTTTGCCGAATTCTGAAGGCAGCGTACTTGCATCACGTAACATGTCTTCAAACACAGATTCTTTAGAACATCACTGCTTCAATTCCCACTGATTAAGTCAACTGTCAGTATTGTGGTAGCATCATTATGTTGCCATCATGCTAGGCTGTCTGCTAGGCTGTCTGAAACAAAGTTCCAAGTTGCTACCTTGATGCCTGCTATGGCAAGTGACTCGTTAGACAGTTAAAGGCATCAGCGATGCAGCTTGCAGCTGCTTTCCGTTTCGGACAGACCCTGTGTGCTTCTTGTTTGCTTATTTCCATTTGCTTATTTGGCGTGCCTAACTCAGGGGCTTGAATGCAAAAAAAAACTATAGTGCCTCTGATGACAGCTTAGTGAAAAATGAATCAGGCGGCAGTGGCGCTCTGAATTTAATTACTTGTCTATTATTGACTTATTGGTCGAGTGCTCTCACTGTCGCCTGGGTAATTGAGTGGTGAGTATAGACTCCCCATGCTGAATGCATCCTATTGAGGCTCTGTGTTTCATATTGTCTGTTTAGCAAAGTAAGGAGGACAAAGTTCCCGTGGTGTCGGTGAACAGCATCCAGGTTGAGGAGAACTCAGGCGTGGTTATCACCAACTCCTCCCTGCACGTGCTGGACCTGGACACCCCTGAGAATGAGATCATCCTCACCATCACCAAAAAGCCTACTTATGGTAAGGGCCTTCACCCCGTTCACTTTTGGCTTCCATCTCTGCCCCCCCCCCCCCCCCCCTGTTTATTTCTCTCACACACACACACTCACTCACTCACTCATTTTCTCACCTTCTTCCTATGTGACACCCCAACCTCTCTCTCCCTCTTTTTTTGCTTCTCTCTTATACACACACACACACACACACACACACACACACACACACATACACACTCACACTTATTTTCTGACTTTTTGACTTTCTCTCTCTCTCTCCCTCATGCTTGCTTGCACTCACTGCCTTTTCCCCTGTCTTTCACTTGTCATAGACAGACCCCCCCCCCCCCCCCATACCTCTCCCTCTCCGTCTCCTCCCATCATTCTCTCTTTTCTTCCTCCACTCCAGTCTGTCCATCTCCATCCCTCGCTCCCTCCTTCCCTCCCCTCTCGTGCTCCATGGCGTGGTCGTTGACAGTCCATCAGTCAGGAGTGTTCAGCTCAGCCTGCGCTGGCGGTGGCGGTAGCAGCAGTAGGCACTCAGGCCTTGAGTCGGCTTCCCATCTCCCTCTGACTGATGGCTCTGTCACCACGGCCCCTCACCATTTAGCAGGCATCTGCCCCCTTATAAGCCTCATCGTCGAGTCTGTGAAAAAAAATGTGTGTGTGTGTGTGTGTGTGTGTGAGGTTATGTGTGTGTGTGTGTGTGAGAATGAGAGAGAGTTTGTGTGTGTGTGTGTGTGTGTGTGTGTGTGTGTGAGAGAGAGAGAGAAAGAGAGAGAGTTTGTGTGTGTGTGTGTGTGTGTGTGTGTGTGTGTGTGTGTGTGTGTGCGTGTGTGCGCATATGTGTGTGTGTGTGTGTGTATGTGCATGCGTATATATATGTGTGTGGTGGTTTTGGTGGGCGGGGGAGTGGGGGGTATGCGTGGCCGAAACAGCCGCATCACTCTGGTGCTTTATGATGGGGTGACAGGCGGGCTTTAAGGGCCAAGGGCTTCGCAGTTCGCGGAGGCTTTATCATTAGCGGCCAGCTGAGGGATGGACCTGGGTGCGTGACAGACGAGCAATGGGCCGCAGCGGGCTGGGAGGAGGACCGGGGACGGCAGGCAGAGCGCAGCCCGGTCCGTTACTCGGCCAGGAAATGACCCTGTCAGCTGGACGTGGGTCGGTCCGCATGGAGTCGGCTTTATTGAAAATTGTGTTTGGGGGCAGATATGTGGATGTGTCTGACTTTATAGGCTTTGTGTTTACTGCTTGGACTCCTTTGTGTGTGTGTGTGTGTGTGTGTGTGTATGTGTGTCAAACTGGCCAGGTGGTGGGATGTGTGTTTGCCTGTGTGTATGCATTTTCATACAGTATGTGTGTGTAGGTGTGTGTGTCTCTGTCAAACTACAGTACTTGCAGGTGATGGTCTGGCACCTGGCCATGTCAGCATGTCATTATTTTCTCCTCTGTATTTTTACATAAAGGTAAGCTGCGACGACGCCAGTTCTACTCTCAGCCCCTGGACAGCGGCCGTGTGCTGAGTCAGGGTTCCACCTTCACCTACCAGGACGTGCTGGACGAGCTGCTGGTCTACACTCCCGACGGCCTGGGCCTGCGCACCGACGAGGTGCGCTTCTCTGTCACCGACGGCGTGAACACGGAGTCCGGCCGCCTGGAGTTCAACATGGACGTACAGAAGGGCGAGACGCCCCGGGTGACCATTAACCGGGGCCTGCAGATTGCAGCAGGTGAGGGTTACACCTGCACAGGCTTTGGAACATACAGTACAGATACACTCTGCCCCTTTTCTCTGTATGTTAAGACATATTGTCAAAATATACTGTCTCTATTTCTCTGTACATTTTAAAACAATCTAAGCAAGAAAACTCCAAACAAATAACATTTTTATTTAAACATGACTAGCATTTGGTGGTGAATTGCAGAGCCACGCACACATTAGCCACTCAACTGAAAAAGGGTTCACCATGACATAGCTACAGCATGACCTAGCTCCTACGCAGAACCATTAAAAGGCCATAGGATATGTTTGGAAACACCACTGTGGTCTGCACTAAGTAAAGTATTGTCCACATCTGCAGTATGTACAAAGCTTGTTGAGTCAGACAGACAGATGTCCTCTATATCCTGTCTTTCTACTCACTCGGAGTCAGACAGACAGATGTCCTCTATATCCTGTCTTTCTACTCACTCGGCTGCTTCTCCTCCATGTGCCGTCACCTGTATGTGTTAGGCTGTCTATCTCAATCTCTGAGCCTCACTCAAGATTCGTTATTTTGGTTACACTTTACTTGACATTATCGACATAAGAGTGACATGACACTGTCATGAACGTGTCATAAACAAGTCATAAACGTTTATGACATGATGCTTCTGTTATTAAGTGACATTCGGTTTTTGTCAGAACAAGTTAGCGTTAGGGTTAGAGGTTAGGGTTAGGGTTCATGTGTTCATGACAGTGTCATGTCACTGTTATGTCGATACTGTCAAGTAAAGTGTTACCGTTATTTTAATATTTAATTGTACAATAAAATATCAACTATAAACTATCGAAAGCCCTGAGGTTATACTTGTGTAATGCACACTGGTTTTCATCCTGAAAGTCAAGTAGGAAGATATACTGTCATCTCTCTCTCTCCAGGTGCCTCTTCAAAAATCACCGAGCAGCATCTGAAGGGCACGGATGTGGACTCGGACAACGTGAAGCTGCGCTTTACCCTCACCAAAGACCCCACCGTGGGCAAACTCCAGCTGGCCAAGGCCAGGAGCAAGGCCCTGCTGTCTGCCCGCGGAGCCGTCAAAAGTTTCACCCAAGAGGACATCAACAAAGGTAGAGCACTACCACATGGGACGCTCCACACACACACACACACACACACACGCACACACACACACAGACACACAATCACACACAGACACACACACACAGTCTGGGCTTCAGCTTTCAGAGATGAAACCCACCTCTGTTCCCTGCTGTTTGCTGTATTCTCATGGCTCATGGCATAATCTCTGAAAATGACATGAATTTACCCTTCAAATTTGCAAATAGAAACAAAACCAGAAGTAATAAATAAATAAATAAATGAATGAATACATCAATTATTCCTTTAAAGGAGATGCCTTTTGACACCTCTCTCTCTCTCTCTCTCTCTCTCTCTCTCTCTCTCTCTCTCTCTGACTCTCTCTTTCCTGTCTTGAAGGTTTTGTGGAGTACATCCACGAGAAGGGCGAGGGTGGAGGCAGCTTCTCCTTCAAGTTTAACCTACAGGACCCAGAGGGCAACAAGCTGATTGACCAGTCCTTCTTCATCAGTGTGTTAGGTAGGTACCAGGGGATCTGGGCTGCATCCTCCACCCGTCAGTCGCTTCAGTCAATCAGTCAGTCAGTCACATCACACTGGGCTTGGATGAGACAGAGCCACAGGGTTCTTCATGCAGTGGAGGGAAGGAGGGAGGGAAGGAGGGAGGGAGGGGTGCTACAAGAACTAAACACTAAGGCCATCGCACATATTGCTCATTCAATAGCCCTGGACATTACCCACCCACTTAACCGCTACTTCTCACCCCTACCCTCTGGCAGGAGGTTTAGTAGCATAAGGTGCAATAAAGCCCGCTTCAGCAGAAGCCTAATCCCCCTAGGAATCCAAACACTCAACAACACAAAGACCCACAGATAAATATATGCAGTGCAAAAAAATGTATGTTTTTCCCATGAAACCCCCAATAATTTATGTAAAGGTCTGTGTCAATTGCCTGTGATGTATGTAAGGTGTATGTCAGTATGTCATTCCTATGTCTGTGTTCATGTACTGTATGTGCATCTCTGTGCCTGTGACTATGAAGGATGAAAAGCTGTATGGAAAATGTGAAAAAGAATTTCCCCAAGTGGACAACAAATAAACTAACTAACTAACTAACTATAGATTTACTGTCCACATCAAAACGAGGTGCCATGATTTTGTCTTACAGAAATCCATTCGTTTGGATTAAGTCTGGGATGTCTCTATGTTTGTTTTATGAGGCATTTTGGCTTGGCCTGCTCGTTTTTGTATTATTATTATTATTAATATTATTCTGACAACCTGTGAATTCAGAAAATTAGTTTATATTAAATTGATTTATTTTAAGTTGTGTTTAAAATATTTTGATCTGTGTTTTCTGGCAAGACATTTATATTTTAATTGGTGAATTGAGCTGTTGTTATTGAACAAAGTTCCACCCAATTACTCTGTGAAACCATTTTTTCTCTCTCATCTCTCCCTCTCTCTCTTTCACTTTCACGTCTCTCTGTCACTCCATCTGTCGTTCTTTCCCTCTTGTCGGTCCTCTCGCCCACTCCCCAGAGGATCGCCTTCCACCCTCGGTGACCGTGAACAAGGGTCTGGTGCTGGACGAGAACTCGGTGAAGAAGCTGACCACACAGCAGCTGTCTGCCTCCGACCAGGACAGCGAGCCGAGTGAGCTCATCTACCGCCTGACCAAACAGCCACAGCTGGGACACCTGGAGCACGTCACCTCTCCCGGTACCTGCCTGTATTATCTCTCTCTCTCTCTCCCTCTCTCTCTCTCTCTCTCTCTCTCTCTCTCTCTCTCTCCTCTCTCTCTCCCTCTCTGTCCTCCACTGCCTCTACCTCTTCCTGTGGTTTTGCATCTGTCCACCCCCACTCCACAGTGACCCATTACCCACGCTGTTGTGGAAGAAAACAGCTGCTCAGCAGTGTACTTTTAGAGCACCCTACTCTTGCGTCCCTCTAAGGTGCCGGGCGGATGATTGTAGCCGATTAGCTGTGTAAAGCTGTTTGTTGCAAGAGTTGAGATTAGCTATTCTGATGAGCTTGGTTACTTCCAATAGCTTCCACATCTGTAGCTCGATGTTTAAACTAGCCTTTCCATTCATCTGGTAATGTATCTCTTTCATACTGTGAATTGTAATTCCTTGTACTTGACACCTCACTAAATCTGACTCTGTGTTTTGCAATACTTACCTGTCCGATTTGCCAACCTCCTTAAGCTCCACCTGCCCATCCTGGTCTCTCTTCCTCTGCATGCGAAGGAGGCCCCTCCAGATAAGAGCCAGCTCCGCTCCAGATCTGGCCCAGCTAAAGCTCTGGTGTTCCCTACTGTAGACACGGCCACAAGCAGAGATAGCAGAGCCTTTTTGTGTAAATGAGTGGTTTCGCCTGCTGAGATTAGGGCTGGTACAAGCGCTCTCTCTCTCTCTCTCTCTCTCTCTCTCTCTCTCTGCCTCATTGCCCATGCAGCTGAGAGTATGCTAGGAAGGCAGGCCTACACGGCTCACAGATAACAGCCGAGGAGTGCAGTTAGTTAGCTGTGTGCGAGGGTGTAGAGTGGAGCCGAGTGCGTGTCTTTAAGCCTGCCTCGCTCCCCCGACAGCGAGCTGCCACTCACCCTGCCCCAAATCCGCGGGGGCTCGACCGGGAGCGACACGGCGTGAGACGTGATCTCCTCCCCTCGCCTTTGACGCTCACCGCGGCCTAACACTTCCTGCCTCCCTCCCATCTGCCTCGCCTCTCAACACCAGCCTCTTCTTAATGAATTCTGAATTTGCGCGCGGGGAAGGAGTTGGGGAGCAGCGTCTTGTCACTGTTACTGTTTGACATGTTCTCTATTCTTCTTTCCATATGAATTTCCTCTTCTGTCCGTTCTGCTTTCCTCTG
>NC_055964.1:11962822-12027822 GCF_018492685.1 Alosa sapidissima
CAAGCCCAACGTGGTCAGCGACAACATGTTCCACATTCAGTGGTCTCTCATCAGCTTCGAGCACAAGAGGTGAGGGCTGCAGTAAATCAGTCAAGCTGAATCCGTTCCCTCATGTTTTTGTGTAATTAAATGAGCATGATGTGTACAATGATCCTCATCTAGTACTGAGCCTGCAAGTACTTTTTTCAGGCTAGAGTGGACTTTAGGAGATGTTAGTTCACATCCAAATTGCTGTAGGTGTTCTACATAAAGGAGCTTATTCGTGGTTAAGAGCATTGGCCATAATAGTCTCCATGACACACGTTTTCCTTTGAGTTTCTCCTCTGATGTCTGGTAACCACAGTGCATACTCAGGGCCAGATGTACTGTACGTACATTTGCGAACGTAGCGTTATCAGCGCCATGGACAAACTGCATATTGCGAACGCAATCAGACCCAAGTTTCCGTCGTATTTATCAAACTTTCAATCCATAGTGTAAACTGTGACTTTCTCTGCCAGTCAGTGCTTTTAGATGAAAATGTCCACAGAAGAAGTCAACTGAAGCTCTGTATAATTATGTTGTGGTATGTCAACAGTGCGTTGCTTTCTGATGCATGAAAATACAGACAAAGAGACACCCAAACCTGTTCCTTGTGTCCGCAGCTACAACGTGAGTGAGAAGGCAGGCACGGTAGCCGTGACGGTGAAGCGAACAGGCAATCTGAACCAGTATGCCATCGTGCTGTGCCGCACAGAGCAGGGCACTGCCACCTCCACCTCCAGTGTGGGCTCTCGGCCTGGACAGCAAGACTATGTGGAGTATGCTGGGCAGGTACGATTAAAAACCCACAGATCACAGATATACTGTAGATAGGGTCCATCTCACAACTTCATACTTCCAATGTCATTTCTATGTCTTGCCACAATCACACTTAGTTTGTGTAGATGTATGGCCTTTGTGTAGATGTATGGTCTTATTGTTATGACTTATTAGCTAAACTTTTTCTTTGTTCAGCACTTTGGCTCAACCCCTGTTGTTTTCAAATGTGCTATATAAATAAATGACTTGACTTGACTTGACTATGGAAAGCATTTGTTTACAAAGGAATTCCTACATGTAAATTGCACAGTTGCAGAACACATTTTAGGATAACTTTCTACTGATAATCTTAATTAATAAACCTTACTGTGGATCTATGGTATGTTACTTTGTAATTTATTGTAATAGTGCTGCCATTTACCAGGTTTATGTCATTCATCATTCAGACATGTACTGTAATACAGAAATCACTTTTCCCCCATGTTACAGGTACAGTTTGATGAAAGAGAGGACACTAAGGTGTGCACCATCGTGATCAACGACGACCAAGTGTTTGAGAACATCGAGAGCTTCAACGTGGAGCTGAGCATGCCCGTCTACGCCCTCCTGGGCCCTGTGACCCGTGCCAAGGTCCACATCAACGACACGGAGGACGAGCCAATGCTGCAGTTTGACAAGAAGACTTACCACGTAAACGAAAGCACCGGCTTCGTCTTCGTTCCCATCGAGAGGAAAGGTCCGGTCACCCACATTTACTCTCAGTCTGAGACAGCATTGCCTTAGCTAAAACATTATCTGCATTTAGATTCCATGCTGAGTGGGGAAGGGGAAGTTAGGAAACATTACATTTACATTATATTAGCACACTAATTAGTATCAGCTAGATTAGTGAATTGTATGCATCCAGTCTCAGACATTAATATTATTATACTGTAATTACATTTCTTTCCTTTTATATAATTGTAAATTTTAAATTGTTAAATTGTTAAATAAAATGTTGTTTGTTTATTTGCTGTTTGTGATAGTCAAACTTTGAGAACTCATCCATAATTATTATAATTATAATTTATCCATATAATTCATCCATTATTATTATCTGTTTTACACCATTGTAAACCACGGCATTATGGCTGCTAGTGTCAGCTCTGACGCGCCCGACCTCTCTGTCTATCCCCCTCCAGGAGACACGAGCAGCACGGTCTCGGCTCTCTGTTACACCGTGCCCAAGTCGGCCAAGGGCAGCAGCCTGCACGCCCTGGAGTCCGGCTCCGACTACAAGACCCGTGGCATGTCCAACGACAACCGCGTCATCTTCGGGCCAGGCGTGAGCATGTCCACGTGCGACGTGAAGCTGATCGACGATAGCGAGTACGAGCTGTCCGAGGAGTTTGAGCTGGTCCTGTCGGACACCTCGGACAACGCACGCATGGGCGGCATCACGGTGGCGAAGGTTGTGATCGACGGACCCAACGATGCCTCGACCGTATCCCTTGGCAATGCGACCTTCACCTTCAGTGAGGATGCAGGTGAGTTGGAGTTGTAGTGGCTGATGCTTAACACTGGAACATTTGCTGTACGTCGTAAAAGAAGAATGAAAACTAATAAACATACAGTATACATTTTTTGAATCAGGGATTCTTCGAATCAGAGATTCTTTGAAGATTTGAATTGAGATTCTTTGAATTAGAGATTCTTTGAACTAGAGATTCTTTGAAGATTTTAATTGAGATTCTTTGAATTAGAGATTATTTGCAGACTCTCCCTATGTGTGTTCCTCCCTTGAGTGGCTCTTTTGAAAAATGTCCTTGTATTCTTATACCGCCCCCCTCCCCCTCTACAGGAACCATTGAGATCCCTGTGGTCAGACACGGCAGTGACCTCTCCTCAGTGGCCTCCGTGTGGTGTGCCACCAGACCTGCTGACCACGACTCGGCTACGCCCGGAGTCGACTACATCCCCAGCTCCAAGAAAGTGGAGTTCAAGCCTGGGGTCACAGAGGAGGTACAGCGCATTGCCTTTCCCAGCATATGCTTAAGTTCAAACACAGCGCAAAAACCTGTTTTATATCTATTTCCTTGACTCTTCACAGACCTGCAGCCTCACCATCATGGATGACGTCCAGAATCCCACCATTGAGGGGTCAGAGTCCTTTGTGGTTTTCCTGAGCTCTCCGCAGGGGGCTGTCCTCGTTGAGCCACACGAGGCGTCCGTCCTCATCACCGACACCTTCCTGGACAGTACGTACCACGCACAGATCCACCAAAAGCACTAAAACACATTGCGTTTCCCTGAATTTGGGAATTTGGGAATTTGAACACAACGTTCCGCTTTTCTCCTGTACTAGTTCCCAGCATGCACTTTGAGAAGGTGAAGTTCACGGTAAAGGAGAAAGACGGCGTCCTGCACATCCCAATTGTCCGCACCGGGGACCTGTCCTACAAGTCATCTGTCCGCTGCTACACGCGCACCATGTCCGCCATGGTGATGGACGACTTTGAAGAGAGGCGGAATGTGGACGCCTCCCGGGTCACCTTCCTGAAGGGGGAGAGGGTAACAATTTCTCCAAGTAGCGCACAATCATTCAGCAGATGGGAGAAAATGAGCTGCTGGGAATTTAGGTTGCTCAGGAGACTACAAAACAGTGACGGTTTAAATCATACTCAATCTAAGTTTTAATAAGATCCTTGGAAACCTAATGGGTTCTAACATTGGCAAATTATTGAAATTGACTGAATACG
The DNA here is from genome assembly GCF_018492685.1 of Alosa sapidissima. Classification (NCBI taxonomy): domain Eukaryota; kingdom Metazoa; phylum Chordata; class Actinopteri; order Clupeiformes; family Clupeidae; genus Alosa; species Alosa sapidissima. The sequence goes on from NC_055964.1 coordinate 11,966,362, forward strand.
CTTCAGCAACCTCCCCCATCAGTCTCCAACATAACTTTTCCCAAATAAAACTTTTTAATCTTCTCCTTACCCTGAAAAAGAACTGTTTAGCGGAAAGCTAATAAAACTTGTTAGAATGCAGCATGGTATGCCATCAGCATTTATGCAGTGGAGTTCCAATCCACTAATTGGAACTCTGTTGATTGACAGGTGAAGAACTGCACGGTGCACATCAACGACGACTCTGTGTTCGAGCCCGAGGAAGAGTTCCAGGTGCATCTGGGATCTCCTCAGGGTGATCACTGGGGGGGAGCCATGATTGGTGTGAACGACATTGTTACGGTCACCATCACCAATGACGAGGATGGTAAGCTTCTGAGTGTTTCGAGAACTGTTTTGTGTCTCAATGTTATTTGGTCATCACCATTTTGTAGAAAGTAGAAGATTAGTTTTGATAGTAAGTAAGTACTCATGTTAAGTACGACTGAGAAAAAGTCTGTTTAGATGGACACGAAGTCATGACCAACATAACATAGAATAAATGTAAAATTCTGAATAAAAGAGAATTTTATGCCTTTTATTGAAGCAGTTGTAAAGAGAAATACATTAACAGATATGATGATAGGCTTTATAATGTCTTCCAAATGTGGTGCCTGTGACTCCCTTAGCCCCCACCATTGAGTTTGAACAAGCCTCCTACCAAGTGCGGGAGCCTCCAGGGCCTGACGGAATCGAGGTGCTGAACATCAAAGTCATCCGCAAGGGAGACCTGGACCGCACCTCCAAGATCCGCTGCAGCACCCGGGACGGCTCGGCCCAGTCCGGAGTGGACTACAACCCCAAGAGCCGAGTCCTCAAGTTCAGCCCGGGTCAGTGTTCTGTGAATCCGCTTTTTGAATTAGTTTCCATTTTTGTTCTGAGGTGTAGTTTTGACAAGTTAGCTTTTCAGTAAACTAATGTTGAGTGATCGTCTTTATGTGTATAGGCATGGACCACATCCTGTTCAAGGTGGAGATCTTGTCCAATGAGGATAGGGAGTGGCACGAATCTTTTTCATTGGTCCTTGGCCCAGACGACCCTGTGGAGGCTGTGCTTGGGGAGATCACTATGGCAACAGTGACTATTTTGGATCAGGAGGCTGCAGGAAGCCTCATCCTCCCTTCTCCACCAATAGTAAGAGATGACAATCCTTCTTCAACATCTCCAACGTTTACTCTCCCTACAGAAATCCAGTGAAGAATCTCAGATATATTGAGTATATAAATTGAGTATACAGTAAATACACTACAGTATGTCATTTAGCTACAGTAGGTGAAATCAGTGGGCCTTGTTAAATAAAATATTCAATTTGCAATCCACAGTGGTTTGATAACCTCTTACCCTCTTATATGATTTAATGGAACTATTACACCTTATAGTTGATCAAACCTTTCAGTGACTTGATATTCTGTGTTAAGCTTTATTCTCCTCTCACACACCTCTGGTATCTCCTCTGTAGGTGGTCTCCCTGTCAGACTATGACAACGTACAGGAAGTGACCAAAGAGGGCAGCAAGAAGACCCCGTCCCCGGGCTACCCCCTGGTGTGCGTGACCCCATGTGACCCCCACTACCCCAAGTACTCAGTCACGAAGGAACGCTGTGAGGAGGCGGGCATCAACCAGACCTCCATCCACTTCAGCTGGGAGGTGGCAGCGCCCAGAGATGCCAGCGGTGCCCGCTCCCCGTTTGAGACAGTGACCGACACCACGCCCTACACCAGCGTCAACCACATGGTCAGTCTGAATCCTCACAGGCATATAGTACTCCACTGAGTTGTACAACAACAATACGAGTTGTATAGTTCCCATTACGTGTAAAGAAGGAGAGCTCTTTTTAGCACTTCCTCTAGCACTTAGATAAGGAGTGGTCATTTCCATTGTTATTGTTGACATGTTCTGTGTTTGTGTGTGTGTGTGTGTGTGTGTGTGTGTGTGTGTGTGTGTGTGTGTGTGTGTGTGCGTGTGTGTGTGTGTGTCCAGGTGCTGGACAGCATCTACTTCAGCCGGCGCTTCCACGTGCGCTGCGTGGCTCAGGCGCGGGACAAGGACGGCCACCTGGGCACGCCGCTCCGCAGTAACATCGCCACCATCGGCACCGAGGGCTCCATCTGCCACACGCCCGTCACCACGGGAACCGCCCGCGGCTTCCAGGCCCAGTCCTTCATCGCCACACTCAAATACCTGGATGTGAAGCACAAAGAGCACCCCAACAGGTGAGCAGAGAGGGCCACTGATGGAGTGGTAGCTGATGACTGTTGGATCCCCTGGTCATTGCGTTGTGTTTTAGTTCTAATGTCTGTATTGAAGATGATCAATAAAGCTTGACGGCTGGATCAGGATCAGTGATCAGATGATGATTTATTGTAGATGGTAAAACAATAAAGAATAGAACACAGGCTAATTCTCGAACAGTAAAACGGCACAGTTGTGGTTGTTACTAGAAGCGGGCTGCTGCTGAGCGTTTTGACAGAAGATGCTCTCTGAGTCACTTCCTCGAGTCCAAACCTAAGACAAAGCCCATTATATTAAAACATACGAACGTAAATCATGCCAACGTGGCAGGTGCCAACCATAAAACCATCTCTGACCAGCTAGCTGGAAATACTAGCCCGAACAGAACAACACATTATGTTCCTCGGCCCATGTTATCACTGATGTTCCTCGGATGTTCCTGAGCAGGCCTAAGCCTCCCTTAGTGTCCACATCTGGTCAGGCTTTTGGTATTCGACAAAGTTATATACAATGGTAAGGACCTCTCCCCGTTGTATACAGAAGTAACATACTGTATGAACACATCAGAATACAGTGAGAATACCCCTGAATTCTACATGTCTTATAAATGCAAGAGAATTGTATCATTAAAGAATTATCACAGTATAATATAAGTATTGTCAGCTAAGATGCCTTGTTAGTTAAGCATTTAAGACAACAAGAAATAAAGAATTAGAAAAAATATATATATTACACTTTTCCAGCCTAGCAGGTTCAGTGTGACATAGTCAAGGATTTGGTGTTGAAATTACATTAACAAATATCAAGTGTCAATCATTGCTGTGTATGTAATTGACATGTACAGCCCTACCGCTGGCAGTGACTGATGTATATACGTGTGTGTGTGTGTGTGTGTGTGTGTGCATGCGCGCTCTGTATGTGGCAGGATCCACATCTCTGTCCAGATCCCTCACCAGGACGGCATGCTGCCCCTGGTGTCCACCATGCCCCTGCACAACCTGCACTTCCTACTCTCCGAGTCCATCTACCGACACCAGCACATCTGCTCCAACCTGGTCACCATCAGGGACCTGCAGGGCATCTCAGGTGAGCCAGCCCACGCCTCTCAGAGCATGTGGCAATCACAGAACAGAACAGTTTTATGTGGGTTTTGTTCTCTAAATTAGAAGCAGAAAAGTTTTAAAATTCCTCCCAGAGTTTAATCCATAAAAGGCTATAAATATCAAATGAGCTCCTAGAATCTCCCAAGGTCTTTAAATATGTATGCACCCCATAGATATGAACACCCAAGCGAAAATGTTTTAAATGAATTTGTACAAGAACCCCTGCTTTCACCACCCCAGTCAGACAGAACTAATGACTATCGTTCTTTGCATTATTTCCAATAATAACCACCTATTAATTTTTTTTGAGCATATAATGTGTGATTTGTCTTATCAGTTATTTATGGTTGTCTGTGTGTTCCAGAGACTGGCTTCCTGGATGATGTATCGTACGACAGTATTTCCCTGGGCCCTGGCTTTGACCGGCCCTACCAGTTCAACCCGGGTGTGAGAGAGCCAAAGACCATCCAGCTCTACAAACACTTAAACCTGAAGAGCTGTATCTGGACTTTCGATGCCTACTATGACATGACCGAGCTCATCGACGTCTGTGGGGGCTCGGTCACGGCAGACTTCCAGGTTAACAAGAGTCAATATATATAACTTTATCACTTTAAGCGTAATGTTGAACACTCAAGCAACCTATAATCTAATGAGGATATCTGAGCTTGGTTGAGTTAAGTTAATGTGTCGAAGCCAAGGCCCTTTGACACATCATTTGAATTAAATTTGACTACCTTTAAGCCAGACGACTCATACCCTTAGTGATCCAGAGGCAGGCTCATTATTTTGCCTATATTTGCATGTGTCTCGCCTACATTGTATTCAAATTACCTGACCATAGCGCTCAGCTGCATATGCAATTGGTTTGATTGTAAACGTTATTTTAAACTGTCCAAAATATGAAACTTAAAGGCTTGAAGTAATTTATTCTGAAATTCAGTAATTAATTCGTTAATCAATCAAATTGGTTCCCATAATGAATTGCTCATATTGTTCCAGCCGTTGGCTTTTACAACTTTATGTAACTCTACGCTCTCTAAGAAACTAAAATCAATCAAGCAAAAAGACTTTGCACTTTGAATTATTCCTAATTTGATCAATCATAATTCAATAATTCATAAACCCTAATTTATAATTCACATCCTCTTAAAAAAGTAATACTTTTATATTAAAAAATTATATTTTTCCTGAAACTCACTGCGTTCCTGTGTGCCCTCTCAGGTGCGGGACTCTGCTCAGTCCTTCCTGACGGTGCAGGTCCCTCTTTACGTGTCCTACATCTACGTGACGGCGCCTCGCGGCTGGGCCTCTCTGGAGCATCACACCGAGATGGAGTTCTCCTTCTTCTATGACACCGTGCTCTGGAGGACAGGTACTGTACACTGCCAATCCAGGTGTACTTACACCATCGGGTGGCCTGTTATACACTATAGATATTGCAGATAGCGTTGTACATACTGTATGAATTAACATTGTAATGTAAGTTATGATCCCATACATCATATTATTGGGCTTTGTGAATGTAGTTTACTTTCTAATCGACTTATCCTAAGCAGTCAATAGCGTCATTTATACAGTAAGTCATCATAATGTAAAGTCTGACCCACAGTATAAACGGGGCTAATGTCTTCTAGCCATGCTTTATGAGTTTGCCCCATGTGTACATCACTCACTCTGGTTTGTCTCCCTTCTCTGTCATTTCCTGTCCCTTTTATGCCAATCAAACATTCCTGTGCCCCCCCTATAGGTATTCAGACAGACAGCGTACTATCAGCAAGGCTGCAGATCATACGAATATTCATCAGGGAAGATGGACGACTGGTGATTGAGTTTAAAACACACGCCAAATTTAGAGGTAGGTTATTCTTCGGAGTGCTGATGCCTATTGTGTTTGACTGTCCCTGGGTTTTATGGACATGTTTAAACCTTGATAAAGGCTGTTTGGTGAACCATTGATCTTGAATAAATTATATTAAAAGAGATCAGAGTGTGTGGCTACTCTGTCCGTATTTTGTATGGACATGCTAACATGCTAACCCAGTACTCTGTGCACAATCCAGGCCAGTTTATCCCAGAGCACCACACGCTTCCTGGGCACAAGTCTCACCTCATGGCCCCAGACCACTTGGGGGGCATTGACTTTGACCTTCAGCTGCTGTGGAGCGCCCAGACCTTTGACTCCCCTTACCAGCTCTGGAGGGCCACTAGCTCCTACAGCAGGTACAGCCCTGCAATAAAACAAAATGACCTCATTTAATTTAATTAATTAATTTATTTATTTATTAAGACATCACTCACATTTCTGTAAATGTGCCGGTGTTAGCCAGTCCAGCCGGCTAATTTTCAACTGCAGTCCTTTAGCAAGATGTTGTAGGCCTTGTGGATCTGCTTGCAGTAGTGTGGGACCTGAGTGGTGGTTTCTACTGTGTGTTCCAGGAAGGACTACTCCGGGGAGTACACTGTCCTCCTCATCCCCTGCACTGTGCAGCCCACTCAGCCTTGGATCGACCCCGGAGACAAACCCCTGTCCTGCACAGCCCATGCCCCTGAGAAGTACGTCAGTGCCTAGTCCTCAAATGCCGAACAAACTCAACTTTTACAATGCATTAAGTCATAAGTCATCAAATACAGCACTCAACCAACTATGTTTACTGTCCAGAACAGCAGGATGTTTTGCATTGCTTATTTATGTTATTTCATATAGAGTAGATAGTGATTTAAGTATGGTTTTTCTGTCTGTTGCTAGATTCCTGGTGCCCATTGCCTTCCAGCAGACCAACCGCCCAGTGCCAGTGGTCTACTCTCTCAATACTGAATTCCAGCTTTGTAACAATGAGAAAGTGTTCATGATGGATCCCTCCACTGCAGACATGTCAATGGCTGAGATGGACTACAAAGGAGCCTTTTCAATGGGTAAAGACACTGCCTGCTGTTTTATGAATAATTAAGACCAAGAACAAGGTTGTTAGTACACACATTTTCTAATTTCCCTTCCTCTTTTGTTGCTCTGAGTCCCAGTACGTCCTCATTCAACTTTCTCTCATCCAATATTTATCATTTCAATGCGAGCGACAGAATAGAAAAAACAGGGTGTACGACAAAAGTTAAGCTCAGAATGGCAGCATGGTGTTGCTTGCAGCCAGTGAGGGCATTCTAATTGAAAACAAGGCAATTTGTTGCTGCCATTCACTTGCATTGCATTGCATTGCAGGCAGCCGTGGCCTACTGGTTAGCGCTTCGGACTTGTATCCGGAGGGTTGCCGGTTCAAGCCCCGACCAGTAGGAACGGCTGAAGTGCCCTTGAGCAAGGCACCTAACCCCTCACTGCTGCCCGAGCGCCACTGTTGTAGCAGGCAGCTCACTGCGCCGGGATTAGTGTGTGCTTCACCTCACTGTGTATTCACTGTGTGCCGAGTGTGTTTCACTAATTCACGGATTGGGATAAATGCAGAGACCAAATTTCCCTTACTGGATCAAAAGTATATATATAGTGGTATATATATATATATAGGCACTGACTTATATATATATAGTTATAATTACTGTAGGACATGGTGTGAGTGTGTCAGTACACTGTGATAGGAATATTTTGTCCTGTGACTCCCTTTCTTCACTCTGAAATGCCATGCGTCTGTGTGTGCAGGTCAGACCCTCTATGGTAGAGTGCTGTGGAACCCGGAGCAGAACCTCAACGCGGCCTACAAGCTCCAGTTGGAGAAGGTGTATCTATGCACAGGGAGAGACGGATATGTTCCTTTCTTCGACCCCACGGGAACCCTTTACAACGAAGGCCCCCAATATGGGTGCATTCAGCCTAACAAACACCTCAAGCACAGATTCCTGCTGCTGGTAGGTCAATTGAAACCTGTCTGCCACGCTGTCAGGCTAGGGACGAAAAAATGCAGTTAGTTGTTAAACTGGTTTTGCTACCTTTGGGTGTCACCTGGATCGGACAATGAAATGTAAATTATTAAGAAAACAATAGGCTTTATTGAAACAGTCACTTCTCTGTGGTGAAATGATCTGTTCAACTAAATCTATCTTGCAGGATCGGAAACAGCCAGATGTCTGTGATCGTTACTTCCACGACGTTCCATTTGAGGCCAACTTTGCATCTGACAGTCCAGATTTCCAGACCATGAGTGCAATGCCAGGTGTCGACGGCTTCACCATAAAGGTTGATGCCCTTTATAAGGTCAGCAAAAGATCTCTTTTCAGACAAATAATGAATACTTTTGTCCAAAAGATCATCCAAAAGAATAATATTATTCTTCTGTGCTAGTTGTGGATTCTGACAATCTGAGGCTGTTCTGTAGGTGGAGGCAGGGCACCAGTGGTACCTACAGGTCATCTATGTGATCGGACCAGAGTCCACCACAGGCCCTCGGATCCAGCGCTCGCTGACCTACGAGCTGAAGCGCAGCCGCCGGGACCTGGTGGACCGGTCGGGCCACCTCACGCTGGACGAGTCTCTTATCTACGACAACGAGGGTGACCAGGTGAAGAACGGCACCAACATGAAGACGCTCCGGCTGGACGTGCAGCCCTCGGCCACCTTCAACCCGCAGGTGGGCAGCTCCATTGGGGGCGGCGTGGCCGCCGTCACCCTGCTGGTCCTGGTGCTGTTGGCTACCTGCTTCGTCGTGCGGAGGTGCCGCCGCACCGCCAGGAAGAAGCTCCCCAAGAAGAGCCCGGCCGAGGAGTACCCGCTCAACACCAAGGTGGAGGTGTGCATCGAGCGCTTCGAGAAGAACCTCAACAGCAAGCACTGCACCGTCAGGAACGTCAACATCCTCCACAAGAGCCCCGAGTCCTGCAAGGTGAACGGCGTCAAGGTCAAGCAGGTGAACCTGGAGGTCAAGCTTCACAACAACTTGAACGACGGAACTGAAGTCTGATCCTTCATCGAAAGTATTTTATGGAAAAAAAAACTCCCCTCCCCACCCCTTATTTCTATCACTGTTTGTAATTATGAGATGAGATTATTATTAATGTATTTTTATACGACCATTTCAAAAGGGAAGTGTGCATGTGTGTCAGCTATGCATCATAAATCATTTCACAACTGAGCTACCTCAGTGACAGGAAAAAAGAACACAAAAAGAAGACTTAAGAACCACTTTTACATGATGTCTTCTTCGAACTACGTAATGGTTTTCCATTTCCACAGATATCTACATAAAGCATTGCTTTTCTTCAGGTACAGCAACATCACCACAGCAACATATCCAGGGGTAGCTCAGGCACTTTTACTCCATATTGCTTTGATGAATGGTTCAATTGTCTGGCAGAGTTACTACTGAAAGTCACAGCACAACCACTATTTTTAAAAAATAAATAAAAAGTATTAAAGACACATAGAAAGTGCCAGCACTTTGGACAGAGCAAGCTGTGTAAATATTGTTTTAAAAGTGCAATTATCTGATGACATGGTCATCCCTCATTCGCTGCAGGTGTGAGTGTGGAGTTTGATAGGTAGCTTCATCAATGTTCTTAGCTTTTAATTAAACCACTGGTGTGCCATGAATTACTGTTAAGTGTGATTTTTTTTAGGCTGAAATCAAGCAATTGTCCAAAGCAGTTTGTTATCAACTTAATGTAACTCATTAGAACACTGTCTGTAACTTGCCATCTTGTGACAGAACAAAACGAATGTGTTCTGATGAATTGTGCACTTTTAAAAAAATACTGTAGATTGTATTGATTGTCTACTAGCTCACTCCAAATGCTGTTTTGATTCTTTAACCACAGATATGAGATGGTTAAAAAATACTTAACTACTGTTTTATACAACGTGTACTCTACTATTATATTATCTGCCAAATAACCCCATGTTTTTTAGTATTGTTTAATGTACATACACATTCTGAACACAATCATGTTGATTTTTTTTTTTTTTGTCTCATCAAGTTATGTTGCGTTATGACATATTGTATTACCCACATACAAAGTATAATGTACGTATGTAGCCCTACTGTTGTATTTTAATTAATCTTTCAAGATGCATTCATCTGATGGATATGAAATGGTGCTGATTTGAGAGTCCTTCTGGCTTATGGATGCTAACCATAGCCTACATTGTCTTCATGGTTACAATAAGTGGAGAAATTGATTTCATTGTTGTCATCAGTTTCTTTAATATTTTATTTTGCTCTTTTATTTGTTAACCCTCTCACTGTTTCTGTTCATATGTCAGTCTATCTCTGTTTCATCTTTGGTCAGCTATGAGAATGGTGTGCCTATCACTTTAGCATTGGGAGATTTTAGGAAATAACATATTTTTGGTGCTATCATTTGTGGAAAATAACAATGCTCTAATAAGATGCCTGTATTCTGTGCCTTTTTAGTAATAAAGTGAAAAAATTACCCTGATGTAGCCTATTTTTTTTGCGTGTTGTGGAGTTTGGCAACTATTTTAGGCCTACCTATGAAGAAGTGTCCTAGAGTGTTCCTAGTAAACAAAACAAGCCTACTGGGCAGTTCCAGCGTTATGGATGTGACAATTGGACTCATATTGGTAAACAAAATGCCTTAGAGTGGGGGCAAAATTAGTATCAGTGAATTAATTTGCATAACTTTTAATGCAACCTCTGTCCTCTGAATACTGAGAAATCCTCAAATTTCATATAATCAATTTCATCCTAAGAATACAAGGCATTTTATCAGCGTTATGGATGTGACATGAAATGGACACACTTTTATGAGAGATTACAGGTTTTCTACAAACTTTGTGAATTTTAAAGGAAACTGCCGAAACTATGATATATGTACCATGAAGGAGACTTGAATGAACACAAAAAGTGTGTTTTTGAAACTATGGGTCATTTTCGTAATGCATTATGTAGGAAAAACTGGCGTTATGGATGTGACGTGTCTGAACCAGTCCTCGACAAACTACATAAAACATAAATAAGTAGTGAATTTTGATTTTTTGAATTTTGATTTTGAATTTTGAAACAATTGAAATGGTAATCATGAAAAACTAGCGATGAAATTATTGCTTCCTCAGTGCCCACTAAGATCCACAGGAAGAATCAGGATAACAAGTCATTTAAAATATAAAAAAGAAATGTATTTTTTTCTTTTATCGTCATCAATTTTGGTCAGTGATTCCCGGGTTACTGAAACACCAGGGAACATGAAACTTGGTGGCCACTCCCCTAAATAACTAGCCCTACCTGAACCGTTGCACCCAAGATGACAAAATATTTATGGTATGTTAGTCCGCATGAATCTAACCCACACCCACTCATTTGTGATTTGCACACATAAAGTACATGCACGCGCACGTGCACACACGCACATGCACACAGACGCACATGCGCACACACACACACACACACACACACGCACGCACGCACAGTCGCACACATACAGACAGGCAAGCACACACACACATAAACACATACAGACAGGCAAGCACACACACACACACACATGCACAAACACCCACCCACATGAATGCAGACACATAAACACACACACACAGGCACGCATACGCATGTGGGCATGCAAATACATACGCACACACACACACACACATAAACACACAAACACAGGCACGCATACGCACATGCACACACACAGACACACACACACAGACACACACACACACACACACACTCTGATAAACAAAAGCAAACTCACATATGCACACACTCATTTACATGCACATGAGTTGCAGGAGTAGGAGATGGAGACAAATTGACAAGCGTGATTTATTTTTGCGAAGAGAATATGCAGGACTGAGAGGCGGTCATATTTTGTACCGCTATGCGGTACATCTAGTTTATTGCTGCCCTTACTCATGTTACTCTGTGAGTATTAGCTGCAGAGGACCTGACACTTCAAATGCTGTCATATCGCGTCACATTTAAAATTAAACTGTGTTAAGCAGACGTGAACGGCAGGCTGAACAGATCTGCAACAGAAGGAGGTTGCTATTAGCCTGGCGGGCCATCCTATATCATTGAAATGTATAGTCTGGAATCGAACCATTCACCTCGCTTAATCCAATGGGCGGGCAGAGAATTGTCTTTCAAACTGCCTAGGCATGCAATAGGCCAGCGCTACGACCAAAACGGCAAATACATCCTTCTTCGAAAGGAATGACATTGTGTTTAAGTGCATTGTGTTGCTCAACTTTCAAAGAAAAGCACAAGTCCAACTCCTCCAAAGTTGACGCCAACGCCGATTCAAACAACCGCTCTTCGTTCGCCATAGCCACCTTCCTTGTTGTTCACGTCGCAGGACTGTCGTTATCCTGTTAAGCCCGCCTTAAGACTCTCTAACAAAATAGAGCGCTGTGATTGGATGACGTCCACGGCGTCAGCCAATATAAATCCCTATGGTTTGATACTAGACGTACAGGCTGAGCAAATTAATTTGCCGCTGCTAGGGTGCGTCTAGATTTCTAGGCTAGGTTGCTATGTTAACTCCAGCCGCAAAGTCAGCCATCTTCACCAGCTAACACGATAATCCAGTTACTGTACAACATTAGTATGACAGTTACAGGAAGATAATCGCTCAGATTTTCGTTATTAGGCCACTTGAAAATAGGATATGGCTAGGCTAATCACTGGAGGTATTTTAATATTATGTTTGTTTTGCTAATGGTTAGGCAAGGCCTCCCGGTTTTGATCAACCTAATAATCTTTGAAATGTCAGTTGTAAACACTAAGTTGAAATGTGGTGAAACTGACATGCCACCAGAACAGACGTTTTATCAGCATTGAGGTATAATAAAGTCCCCAGTCTTGTAAATTCACATTATGTAACATCCATAACGTCACATCCATAACACACCATTAAAAGTTTTTTAAAGTAAGAAAGGGGCACAATTTGGTCATCACACTTTACATTGATATAAATCAGCTTTGCACGGACACTATGGACATTGTCGCATCAACACTGTATATGTAGCATAAACTTTTCCTAAAAAACGTTATGGATGTGACATGGCCATGGAACTTGCTGACTTAAAAACAAAAGCCTTACAAATGTAAGGAGTTGTGCTCTTAAAGGCAAGCTGAGCATATCCATTGCTCTACCATTCCCTTGTCAATCTGGAATTTGTCAAATGACACAATTTGTTTGAACATTGGGTCCATTTATCCACTTTTGAAATATGGGTAATATTACCATGTAAAAAGAGTTGTTTCTGTATGGTTGCACACCGTATTTATGATGTAAAAAGAGTTGTTTCTGTATGGTTGCACACCGTATTTATGATGTAAAAAGAGTTGTTTCTGTATGGTTGCACACCGTATTTATGATGTAAAAAGAGTTGTTTCTGTATGGTTGCACACCGTATTTATGATGTAAAAAGAGTTGTTTCTGTATGGTTGCACACCGTATTTATGATGTAAAAAGAGTTGTTTCTGTATGGTTGCACACCGTATTTATGATGTAAAAAAAGTTGTTTCTGTATGGTTGCACACCGTATTTATGATGTAAAAAGAGTTGTTTCTGTATGGTTGCACACCGTATTTATGATGTAAAAAAAGTTGTTTCTGTATGGTTGCACACCGTATTTATGATGTAAAAAGAGTTGTTTCTGTATGGTTGCACACCGTATTTATGATGTAAAAAAAGTTGTTTCTGTATGGTTGCACACCGTATTTATGATGTAAAAAGAGTTGTTTCTGTATGGTTGCACACCGTATTTATGATGTAAAAAGAGTTGTTTCTGTATGGTTGCACACCGTATTTATGATGTAAAAAAAGTTGTTTCTGTATGGTTGCACACCGTATTTATGATGTAAAAAGAGTGTCATTCTTCATCAAATTCAATCAGATCAGTTACAAACAATAAAATATAGACTTAAATGAAGATTTTAACAACAGTTCTATTTGCGTATGCACAACGGTAAGGATGACCTTTGCATGGAATTGCCCTATATTAATTATAATATAGTTATTATATTATAGTATAGTATAGTAAACCAGACAAACACTGTTTATTTCATCGACAGTGGTTTATTTAACTAGATGTACCGCAGAGCGGTACAAAATATTACCACCGCCCAGTCCAGCACATTTTTTCCACAAAAATAAATCACGCTGAAAGGCCTATATGATTCTAAATTGCATTATCCACACTCAATTCTCACTGGTATCTGCTAGACAACAAGTACCAAAACATGATTAGTTCATAGATTTCACATGTAAAATTAATTTTATACAACCCCACCCCCATCATGCCTGTTCATAATTCTGAGAAATTCTTGTGTGCATGTATGCGTGTACATGTTTATGTTTGAGTGTGTGTGTGTGTGTGTGTGTGTGTGTGTGCTTGAGTGTGTGCCTGCGTATGTGCCTGTGTTTGTGCATGTGCATGCATGCGTACATATGTCTACTGTGTGAGTATGTGTCATGTATGATTACAGTGAATGTATGTGTGTGCGTGTGTATCTGTTTATGCACATGTGTGCACATGGAATGGGTTAAGATGACCCCTGGAGGCAAACATGTGGAAAAAATTGGTCATCCTAGGCCCTACGGTTCTCAAGATATTCACAGAAAAATGTGTCTGGTTCCATGCTATCCATGTGGGGTTACATGCCCACCAAGTTTCGTGTACCCCGGTCTTTCAGTGTCCCGGGAATCCTTGTTGGTGTACGGTCACTATATGTACACATAAATTATTTTATCGTAAGGCCCCCCATGAACGAAAGTACACAAAACTTGGCATGCATTCGGAGGGTGTCATAATGATCCTACACTTTCAATTTTGTGCAGTTTTTAACCATGTCAGCCAGAGATATTGTGATGAAAACACCTAATGTTTTGCTTTTTAATTTTTAACTAGGTGGCGCTATACATGAAATAAGTGGTAATGGGATGGGTTGACATGCCCCCTTAAGACCAACATACAAAAAAAAGGTGGACCTCCTAGGCCCTACGGTTCTTGAGATATTCACAGAAAACTGTCTCCGGCCACCTACAGGCCAGTTGGTGTATAGTAACATAAATTAATTTATTGTGTGGCCCCCCATGAGCGGAATTCCACGAAACTTGGCATGCATTCAGAAGGTGTCATAATGATCCTACACTTCCAATTTCGTGCAGTTTTGACTATATTAGGTCACAGATACCTGCGATTACAACACCTCATTTTTACTTTTTTGTGTTTAACTAGGTGGCGCTATACATGAAATGAGTGGTTATGGAATGGGTTGACATGGCCCTTTGAGATCAACATACAAAAAAAATGGTCCTCCTAAACCCTACGGTTCTCGAGATATTCACAGAAAACTGTGTCTGCCCTACTCTCCTTTCGGGGGTTCCAGTCCAGGGGGGGGGCTACAGATCAAAACGAAAAACGATGGTTCCATGCCATCCATGTGGGGTTACATGCCCACCAAGTTTAGTGTATCCCGGTCTTGTGTCCCGGGAATCCTTGACGGAAATTTGGACATGCGAAAAAGAAAAAAAAAAATCTGACTAAACCATATGCTTCGCTGCGCGGCGGTCATAAGAAGTAGAATTGCCAGAGGGCGGGCCATTAAGTAGCCTAACCCAAATTGTTCAGGTGACTGACACCATTTCCTTTGACTGAAGCTATGATTTAGAAGGGTGTGGTGTGATACTGTCATAGTTACGTGTGGCACCACCCGGATACCTTTCTTTGATACAGGTAAGTGACGGAAAGACTCAATAATGTTGCT
This sequence comes from Alosa sapidissima, assembly GCF_018492685.1. Lineage (NCBI taxonomy): Eukaryota > Metazoa > Chordata > Actinopteri > Clupeiformes > Clupeidae > Alosa > Alosa sapidissima. The sequence goes on from NC_055964.1 coordinate 11,981,388, forward strand.
TTCCTGGAAAATATAGACGTATAGAAATATATGAAATATCTCTTCAGACTAGATTGAACTTAAATGCTTTGGGGAATAGCCTACGATCTGCAATAACAATCTGAGTGTTAATACAAGGAAATCCTGTGAACGTAGAACTCGACAAAACAGGTTTATTAGCCTACAGCGATGACGGGTCCATCCCAAATGTAGAACTCGTTGTAGGCCTATATTGATAATAATAAAATGAAATAAAATAATACAAGAGGATATGGTCTAGGCTATGAAGAAACAGAAAAAAAACGTGTGTCGCATGTGTTTGACTAAACCGACTTATTTTTTTTACAATGTCACTATATATGAAGACGACATTTGTTCAATTTGTTATTCCTTAATAAGAAAAGGGCATTAGTGCTATTTGTAAACAATAATCATAATGAGTAGGCTAATAATTCCATACGAACTGATAAGCCCATCCTATCTTTGCTCAGGAGGCGTACATCTTTCACCATGACAACTTTATGGGTAGGATATGTTCTGCTTCTTACCAGAGTAAATATCGAGTGCTTGTATTGTATTATTACTGCATTTACTACAACCTCTGTATCAATATTCTTGTGCAGGATGACCTGGAGAGCATTGTTGATGCACCTTCCTCTTTCACAGTAAAGGTAGCTTGATGCCAACACTACAGTATACTGTTAGGCATTATGATGATATGACATGGCCTCATCTTTCCTTCTTGCAATCTTATAACAGGGTGGAGAGAAAAGTAGCATCAAGCCAAAAGCAGACTTTAATTCTGGTGACGATGTTGTAGCCCTGCGCAAAGCCATGGAGGGAATAGGTAATGCACTTATCTCCACGTACCCTTCCTCTGTGTGTTGTGTATGAGCTGAAGCAAAACCTTTTTTTCACAGTTTTTTGCACTTAAAAGAAACAAAAATCTACTGTATAGCGTGTATAGATTTGAGTAAGCATTTTTAAAAGATTAGCTACCCCCTGACTCTCTTAGACTATTCTTCATACAAGGGCAGAATATGGCACTTTTGCCCTTCATCTTCATCTCTCTGTCTCTGCCAGGTACAACAGAGAAGACCTTGATTGACATACTTACCCATCGAAGCAGCAGTCAGCGTGAGACAATTTGTAAAGCATATCTTGCAGCTACAAACAGGGTAAGAAAACTTGGTGTGTGTGTGTGTGTGTGTGTGTGTGTCTGTGCGTCTGTGTGTGTACTGGGTTTTGCATGGAGTAGCAGTAATCAGTTCTCCTTGCATCTCCATTGTAGACTCTGGTGGATGATCTGAAAGGTGACACCAATGGCAACTTCGAGCGGCTGCTTGTAGCCCTTGCTACCCCACCAGCTGCGTATGATGCTCAGGAAGTGGCGCGAGCAATGAAAGTAAGGGCAAAGGCATTTTGTTTGTTTGATCGCTTCTCATAATTTGGAAAGGCATGAGTTTTCATATCAAAACATACTGAATACATTCAAGTCTCTTCCCTTCCCTTGAATACATTCAAGTCTCTCCCCTTATGCCTATGCCTATGCATGCACAAACCCATTTGTTATCTTTCTATTTCAGGGTGTTAATGATAACAACGCCATGATAGAAATATTTGCCTCCAGAACAAATCAACAAATCAAGGAGCTCGCTGCAGCTTATTTGGAAGGTAAGTCATTAGCTGCTTTAAGACACAACCTCCGCAGTATATGCGGATCTTTGTCAAACGGAGGTCCGACACTTCAGGTGATTCAGATATGATGCTAACCCGCGGATATTATGTGTGAACGACACAGACGCACATGAACAGAATCTCTGTGGGGTTGAACAGGTTGAACGTGGTTGAACATGCATATTAACAGAATTTCCGCATGTTCTTCGCTTCGTTCAGACACAAGCTCATTTACATAATGTCCGTCGGAAATACTAGGAGGGGAGTAGTGTAAAAGCATAGGTCTGAAAGCAGCTAGTAGGTCTGAAAACAGCTATTATGGCAGTGATTGGAAAGGTAGAAAATAACAAAATCCTCATGTTGTCGTGATTGTTATGTGGTGTCATTCCACAGAGATGGAGAGAAAAATTACATTTGACCTCAAGAAGGAGGTCTCTGGACAATTTGGCAAGGCCATCCTCCTCCTAGCTGAGGTGAATAAAACTGAACATCCTTGAATATACAGCACACTTGAGTTTAAAATGAGACTTTACATGCTGTGCTTGTGTGTGTTGCCAGGGTGTACGGGATGAGAGCACTACTGTTGATAGTGCCAAGGCCAAAGAGGATGCCAAGGTGCAGTATATGCTATGGAATCTGTCGAAAGAGGCAAAGCTTGAATGCTGTGACTTCACTGCATCCATTTGGTAAACTGTAATCTGATTATTTGATGGGGCTAAATGAAATGCTGTACCCATTTTGCACCACAGGCTCTGTATGATGCCGGCGAGAAGAAATGGGGGACTGATGAAGACAAATTTATAGACATCCTATGCAAAAGAAGCATACCTCAACTGCGACAAAGTACACCCAACTTTATTTTTTGGTTAAATTTGATCTCTCTGTGTGTGTGTGTGTGTGTGTGTGTCAGTAGCAGTAGGCTGAGCAGCACTGTCAATGAGTGAGTTATCCTGAGCAGCTGGTTGGTCAGCAGCATTAGTAGTCCCAGGATCCTCCAGTTTTTTACCCATTTCCGGAAGTCCATTTTGTTTAATTGCTGGTTACTTTCGGAGGATACCATCGGACTTCGGAGTATTTTGATTAGCCTGCACTCACCTGACAACCAGCCAAGTGGATTTGTGTGGTTTGAAATGGCTTGAACGGGACTTCGATTTTTATTATATCTTAATATTTAAAATGAGGATTTTTGAATTAAAAATTAATGCGGAGTGGGTAGTCCCTTTAGCGCCAGGCTTGTGTGTGTGTATGTGTGTGTGTATTTTGTTATATTCAGAAGTGTAATCTTGTTCTGCAGCACTTGTAGTGTATAAGGAAATCAGTGGAAAGACCCTTCAGGAGAGCATAGAAGGGGAGATGTCTGGTAATCTAGAGGAGCTGTTGGTGGCCATCGGTATATTTCACATTCCATAATTTACCATAAACATAAGCATTCACTTCTAACATTTCTTTAAATAAATATTCTAATGATGATCTTCCAGTGAAATGTGTGAAGAATGTCCCTGCCTACCTGGCTGAACGACTACATGAGAGTATGAAGGTACCATATGAGCATCAGCATTTAATATTATATACATACAATACATATACATACAAACCTTTCAGAGTACTTCTTTTTAATGCGGACATTATTGCAGGGTGCTGGCACGGATGAAGCCACACTGAACAGGATCATGGTCAGTCGCTCTGAAGTCGACATGCTTGACATCAGAGCTCAGTTCAAAAAGCTCTATGAGGATTCCCTTCACTCTTCCATTGAGGTAAGTTTTGTAGCTGTGCGAATTCAATTAGATATGACTGTTGACTAACCAAATATCTTCTAATCTTATCTCATCTTTTTCAAATCAAAGTGTTTGCTGTTTTAGTGCCTGTGATTAATCTGTCTACTGTATAAACTAGAAGGTGAACTAACAACTAGTTCAGAGTGAAAATAAATGGTTCTTAACGGGCTTTATGGCGTGACTGTTGGGTGGCTTTTTGTCTTATTTGATCACAGTCGGATGTGTCAGACAGCTACGGGGAATGTTTGAAGATGATTTGTGGAGGGGAAGACTGACAAAACTAACAGTCGAAGAGCAAAGTAAACATTTGATGTCACATTTCTTCTCTGATGCTCATATTTATCTGTATAGGCCTAATGTAATCTTGGTTACTGTTGTGAGGACAAAATTGTTCCTGTCTGTAATACACCATGTGTTATGCCACTACTGATGATGTATATTTGATCCAAGGGTGACCAAGATTATGTTTACACATTGCTTCACATTACCTACAACCATTTCTAATTGAATAAGTAATTACACAATGGCATTTAGTTATATTTTTCATCAAAACTATTTTTATTATGCGCGTATGTCATCACTCATATTGCAATCTTTTGTTTCCAGTCAGATACACATGGTAATTATAGGAAAACGCTGCTGAAAGTCTGTGGAGGAGAGGACATTTAGGAATGAAAAGGCATTATTTTTCACGACTTTGCTTTCCACTTTAATGTTGGTATTTGCATCACTGCAATGTGATTGTGTGATTTCTATGCTACATAAAAACTTAAAACAACATGTAAACAACAGCAGCAGCAACAACAACAACAACAACAACAACAACAACAAAGACTGGTCTGTGTCTTCAGAAATGCAGTTTTGGCTATTTATTAAAGATTTAAAGACTAAACACTGTTTTGTTTTGCAAGTTCATGGAATTGAAATTGCTATTGTCATTACAGTGCATTATAGGCTATTCTTTGTAACACTAGGCCTACGTGTTTTATTGTCATAATGTATCAGAGATGTGGCAAAGCAGGTTTACTGGCTTAACTGGGTATGTTAACACAGAGTTAGCGGTAAACCTGGGATTTCAGTTCCAGAACGCTCAAATATGATCAGGCTATGTAAGTAACTATGGTAACATAGGCTCTGAACTGAACTGGGTATGTAAACCCAGAGTAAACGGTAAACCTGGGATTTCAGTTCCAGAAAGCTCAAAATGATCAGGCTATGTAAGTAACTATGGTAACATAGGCTCTGAAACCTGGTACCACTTAACCTGGTAGGGGGTAGGTTATGTTCGGTTATTTCAGTGCATGTTCAATCAGGCCGCTATTTTTACACTTGTCACACAATGTATATTATGTCTATGGATAAGACCACGACATCACATGATGGCCTATCCATTCTTTTCCAAACGAGTTTTTCAAGAGCGCTAGAGTTTTTCAGCTGAATCCTAAATATAGGCTACTTGAAAAGCAGCATGGTGGATTAGAATAGAATAAAATAAATATTTAATACACCATAGTGGACATTTGTGTTTGGCTCACCAGACAGATGGACAAACAACATCTCAGACACATTGAAGATATAATTAAAACAAGTAGGCTACAGTACAAAAAAGGGGAAACATAGCCTATAGAAAATTGATAAATAAGTTTAAATATAGCTGTACAGCTCAGCCGGGTATGCATGTTGTCACTAAGTTTGGTTAAGAATGCTGATGGCATTTGGGATAAAATATTTTTTAATAGGCTACACACGCTCTCCGACTGGGAGTTTTTGTAGTGTTGGAGACGCAGAGCATATCGGCAAGCTGTCGGTCGGTGCGTAAAGTTTGCCTAAAGCAGTCCCTGCGCAACTTCATTCGTTTTCCTGGACACAAACCCACGAGGATCATTAATGTTTAGTTTCACCAACTGGCAGGTCAGCATCACTTATTAAATTTTCAAAATGTGCACTGAAATGTGTCCAATAGGCTACCCATGCCTTCCGACATTCACCCTTCCGATGATGGAGCGCAAAAGTTTAGTTACTTGGCCCACAGCTGCAGAACCCGTGTTAAAATAGAAAATTACATTTGGGATTCTCAAAGAATTCTATGGCCCACTCAATCTGTGACAAGGTTAGTTTAAGAAAGCATCATTCAAAGCTGTCAATACAATACGTGATGTCCAGTGAATCATTTAATTGTGCTTTTGACATTAAATAGGCTATCCTAAACGTACGCATTTACACGGTCAGTTAGGCTGTTCTCTGCCAAGCAAGGTCTCGGACGCAGGCGCTTAAGTATTGCTCTTTTTTTTGTTACAGTTCTCTCCTCGTAAGCCTCGACTACTCCGCCTCTGAAAAATACGGTGCTCTTCGTTTCGCCGGTTTCACTCATTGTTTCGACTCTCAATAGATGATGCCTTTATAAGTTCGCCGTGAACGCGCACAACTCTAGGTTATCGAACACAGGGTTGATTGAACTAACTGGTAACCGGTGTTTTGGAACCGACAGCTCGGGTTTAGTCGCCACAGGTTCAGACAACCCAGAGGTTAAATTTTATCTCAGTGTTTGTTAAACCTCCTTTCTGGAATACCCCTCTGCACTAGGCTGTTAACAGTATGCTATCTTTGACTGGAATTTTAGGAATTCTATATGATTGAGAGTTTTGAAATGTAGGACTAGCCTAGTATCCTACATTAGTATCAGAGACGGTTGTAGAATCTTTGTTAGTATCCATCGCAAGTACACATCGCTGCTGTCACTGTTGCTAGAAATTCAAGCCGTTTCATAAGATATAAGAGATACGTCATCACGTCAGTATCTGTTGACGTGGCGTCTCTAAACAAACGCACCGTGTACAAGGGGAGAAGAGAAAAGAAGTGGTTTCGCTGTCTGTTGAAGAATGGCGTAGAGCAAGGAGTGAACCTTTCATGTTTTCTGGTAAGATTAGCTAGTTGTGTTTTTGTTAACTGCATATCAACATTATTATACACACCGTGATATCAACCAGCTTTACATTGTTATTTGAATAGCGTACTGACGCAGACAAATGTGAGTTAGCAAGCTATCATAGCTAACACGAGAGACTGCTAGCACAGCTAGCATACATTTCTTGTTAATGAGAAAGCACGACGTCCATTAACTAAACATCCTAGTTAGCGTTGTTGTTGCTCTGAAGTAAAGCACGTTACCAGAATAGCTAAGATTGTAGGATATCCATTCGGAAGTACTTCTGTCAAGTGGTAATGGGCACAAGTAGAACGTATACAAATATGGTAGCCAGACCAGACATATGTTAATTTATCCAAACGTTAGCTGTCTGCTAACACTAACGTAACCTTATGGAGAGGGTTAGCTTGGTTTACAAGACACTAACCTAATAGACAACTTGAGTCTTGTCTCCAAAGTTAGATTTGAAAGCGACTCGTATCACAATAGCTACCTATCCCCAGCTCGTACTTTGCCATTTGCCATTTTACTCGATACTTAACCGAACAGTTGATTCCTCGGCTACATTAGCTGACTTAGCCTGTAATGCCAACATGAATACGGCCGTATGGTTGTAGCCCAGGTTCTATCCAGAACTGCTTGCTTTATTGGTAGTAATGGTATGCCAATATTAATCATTTTTTTTTACATTTCATTTTATCGTGTAACTGTCAAGTTACATGGTTGTTATTGTCAGCTACACACTGTCGGTCTGTGCAATCACTGTCAACCACATAGCGATATAATCTCGAGCTAGAAAGTAACAGCAGCAGCATTACTCTAGTTTAAAGTCTTTGGTTTAACTTTATCCCTCGCAAGTAAACCTGGAATCATTATGCAATCAATGGCCTTTTACTCTGTCAGCAGAATGTAATCTGTGTAAATACCTCGCGTGGAAGGGGGTTGAAAGATAAGGATGATGGGTGAAGTTACGTGGCTAAACACGTACGTTTTCAAGAGTCAAATAGTCTACTTGACGTGGCAAAACTGCATGTATTTTTTTTCTATCAATTTGATGTTGACGTTTTTTTTTTACTGTTTATTTTATTTACGATACATTTGACAGTAGCATAATGTTCACTACTAACTGTTAGGGTCAACTTGACAGGGGAGAAATGATTTCTGAATCAAAAGGAAAGAGCATCGGATGAGCCAACGTGTTACTCTGGTTTAGGTGACATTTTTAGTCCATGATGTGGTTGCTTTGCTAAATTTCTTGTAACCTGTTCACCCGCATTGAAGGTCTAGTGCTCCTGTGATATCAATCACACATAACAGGGCTCTACAGTGCGCCCATTTCACTCCCACATGCGAGTAAAAATGATGCCGTGCGAGTGCAAAAAAATATTTAGGCGCACTGGTGCGAATGACTTCTAACCATGTCAATGTTTGTCTACAACATACACCGCAACATCGAGAAACATTACTGGTGCAAACCATAGAATCACGTCGCGAATGCAGCATAAAAACTACACCTCCCATCAACGTTAGCAGTTTCGCGTTGTGACTCGCTAGTAGTCGCTTCTATCAAATCCAAGAGCGCGCAGAAAAAGGGGAAAGTTAGACTAGCCAGCCAAGATGCAAAGATTGAAGAAATTAGTTCTTCTATCCACCGAATTCATTGGATATAAGAGGAACAGGATGAGATTCTGAGAATGCAGTGAGAGAAGTAAATGTAACCTAACATGCCTTTTAGCCCAGTTGACGTATTGGCTGCAATATGCAAAATATAGCTGTAGCGAACGAACCGGCACAAAAGTACCCTCCCGTAATACTCCCATTTTATTCAAAGGTAGAACGCTACTGACAACTCCAGGCTTCCACGCATGTATGTTTGTTTACACCGAATACAAGCTGAAGTGCAAAACGAAAGTAGGCCTAACATTTGCCTACTGCCCCCATCAATGCAGATATTTCAAATAAAAACTAAAAGTAAAACATATATCCTTGATTAGCCTATGTTGGGTTTTGTGGAAGATAAAAATGGACTGTTTTAGTAGTAGTAGTCTTATGCAGTCAGATAGGTCACCATGGGCATATTTGGATTAGCTATAGATGGATTCACAAATAAATAAATAAATAATTTGGCAGGATACTTAATATACAGGCTAAATGCAAATATGACAATGTAATATATTATTTTACATTAACAAAATGTAGGAAAATAGAACAGACTGAAAATAAAGTAGGCACTGATCTTTAAAATCCTGTTTCCTGTAGCCTAGATGTTGTCAGTCATTCTTAATATTCGCAATTGGTGCACTGGCATGTTTAACTATTAGCTGCAGTATAATGTTAGATTATGTGTAAGTTAAGTACAGAACTGACTGTGCTCCCAAATTTTTGTCTGTGCTCCTACATTTTTTAACTTGGGCGCACAAGTGCTCCTGAAAAAAAAATGTTAGTGTAGAGCCCTGCATAACTTAGACCCTCATAACTTAGACCCTCTTCAGAAAAATGTGACTTAGGGTTTAATTTGACCAATTGCATAAATTGTCATCATAATTTTTAGACTGAATTGTCACTGTCAGTCTCTGTGTTCCATCATAATCATAAATGTATTTATGTGCTTTTGTGCTTTTCCAAGAGTGAAAAATGACTGGGAAAAACCAGCACAATGGTTTCCAGTCAGCCTCTACTGTGCAGCCCACCTTCGGAGGGCACGCATACATCTTTGGGAATGGTTCAGAGACGGAGTGTTCGGAGGAAGACGGGGAGAACTACGAACTGCGTTCCCGAGCACGAGACCGGATGCGTCGGAGCACCTCAAGAGACAGACTTGACGACATAGTCTACCTGGTCAGGGACATCAAAGATGGAGACACTCTCAACAGCATCTCACTCCAGTATTTTTGCTCGGTGAGTCTATTAACAGGTGATGCATGCAATAGATAATTTCTGTTGTGAGGAATATAAAGCTTACAGTTTCGCCCAAAGAAAAACTGCTGATGAGATAAAAGTGAAGAACTGTTGTCGCTAATATTCTCCCTTGTAGTCAAAGTTCATGCTATTCTCTGAAGACACTCTGAGCTGCCACGTATTAGAACATTTTGGCCCTCTTGGGGACCAGTTCCATGTTTATCTTGAGTATGCTTGCATAGTGTTTACCTAAGCTGTCCCAGCTTACATTTGTGATTTCAAAGGGCGTCATCTGGCACCAGTTTTAATGTTCACACAAAGTAATTGCTATGCATTCTCTGAGGCATTTAAAAACATATAATGTACCAACACTAGTCAATGCTAGCATTAATGTTTATTTATTTTTTATTTATTTATTATATTGCTTTTTACTTCTACAGTAATTTATTTGCTTTTTGGTCCCTCCTCGAAAAAGTTTTTGTTGCATTTATAATGTAAATGTATACAGCATAACAGAGATGACGTACAATCAGCAAAGTTCCTTATGGGAGATTTAAATGTAATTTAATGTTTTTCCTTTCAGGTGGCAGATATCAAAAGGGCCAACAATCTTCTCACAGAACAGGACTTTTTTGCGTTGAGGTCTATAAAGATCCCAGTAAAAAGGTTCAGTGTTCTGACGGAGACCCACAACACCACTCCTCACAAGTCCGCCTCCCCAGGAACGACCCGTCGCCTGGTGGAATTTGCGGCATCCACCAGCGAGGCGGCGGCGGTGGACTCGGCGTCCTCCTCCTCCACGGACAGCGTGGGAAGCTTCCTCCAGGAGAAGGACAAGGACATCGAGCTGCTAGTCAAATCCACAGGATCCTCCAGGAACAGCCTGAATGAGGTGGTGTCCTCCCTCAGTCCCCAGCAGCCCCTGCTGGGAGACCCCGAGCGCCGAGCGCCCCTGAAGAAGGACCCTTACTACGGGGCGGACTGGGGCATGCGCTGGTGGACAGCGGTGGCCATCATGCTGGTGGTGGGAATCATCACGCCCGTGTTCTACCTGCTGTACTACGAGGTTCTGATGAAAGCTGACGTTAGCCATCATAACGCTACGAACCAACACGTGACCCCAGTCATGAATGAACTGCACAAGACTGTGAACACTAAAGGGGGTGCGGTTGGAGAAACAGGACACAAGGATCTTCCTCAACGGGACTCGCAGGCACAACCACCCCTTGAAATGAAACGCAACCAGGACCATAAGAGAGGAGACACATAGTGAGGGAGAGACAGGCGCTAATAGGGACCAGAGGCATTTCTGCATCCGGAGTTGTAACCACTTTCGTTGATGAGAAATAGCAGATGAGCTACATTCAGTCATTGACTCTATGGGCTTTTTCTGCACAGTGGAAACAAGTATGTCATTTTCAAAGGGTGAGCTCATGTGTAGCTGCTTAAGTCACTTCTATGGTTTTCCTTAGGGGTACATGATGGTTGTTTCTTATTTTCAGAAACCATGTGTATGAGCAGAGAGAGTGTTACCACTGTCTAAACGTCAGGGATGTACTTTAAATAAAGCATAATTTATTGGAGAAAAATGTTCCAAAATCAGTATTGTTGCATAGGTTGAGTAATTATTAACCTTGCCTTCAAACTATTGCTTGCCATAGGATTTTTTTTTTCTTCTGAATAATTAAATGCACAATATTATTTTTGGCTGTGTTTTAAAAAATGTTTCAATTGACAGTACAAGGATTTGTGTTTTCCTTCTTGTAAAACAAAAATGATGAAAACAAGTGTTAGCATCAGTATGTGCCTTCTTCCTGTGGTCTTACTCAAGTACAGGTTGAAAATAAAGTCATTATTTTAATTATGAAGTCAAGTTACAGCCATCCATTTAGTATTTATTCATAATTAATTTTGCATTAAACGATGGAATAATTAACCAGCACTACTTTCTCCTCAGGACAATTCATACACATATTTACAAATATACCATGACTGATTACTTTAATATGTAGCTTCACCGTCCATGTTGTCATCACTGCCAGCTCCAAAGTCATCACCATCTTCAAAGTAGCTGGCAATGTAGTCATTCTCCTTCAAAAGGGAATGGAAAGAAAAGGTTTACTTAGCAATAACTATATCACACCGCACAACCCCTGTATCACATTGCATCCATTGGATTCTATGTAGACGGTTGTTCATTTACTGAAGACACTGAGGGAGGGAGGGAGGGAGGGGGGGGGTCAAGCTATTCCTGTACCTCCTCAAGGTCTTCATCATCATACTCCTCTCCTTCAATTTCCTCTCCATCTTCAGCATCATCTTCTCCTTTCTTTTTTTCTTCCTTCTCCTCTTCTTTTTCTTCATCTGCGTTTACGTTGTCCGTCTTCTCCAGCTCCTGAAAGTAATACCCGGAGTATGTTAAAAGTAAACATAAAATTCCTTCATGTTTCTCCTTAAAGTGCACTTACGCTTAATTTTGAGAGCAAACCGTCTTTTTCCAAGCTGGTTAGTGTTCTGGGTTTCTTCTTTGATACTGTAATAGTAGATACGTTGAAAGTCAGTAATTTATTTTTTATTCAGTTTCATTTCAGGCTGTGGAGAGGTCTTGCACATCTATATAAACTCTACATTTACCTGACTTCTTTTTTGGCAAATTCTTCTTTGGCATTAATTCTTTTGGCAGACGTTCCCAATCTGAAAAAAAATAATGATACTTGATGGTCCATGGCTGATCTCAGATTTTAACTAAACATTACTTTTATAGTTCTTACCTGGTGTCCACTCCTCATCCTCAATTTTTTGACTTTCCCTTACATACTTATCTTTATACTTCTCCACTTCTGTAACAGTAAAAGAGAGATTTTGTCATGCCCAGGGTATAAAACAAATATACCTCTAACAACAGACTGACCAGTTCAACGTGAATAATGGAACACTGTTCCATCTGCCTATGTCTCTATACATAATCATCTGACAAACCTGATTGGCCTCACATGTGAGTGCATATCCTATTTGAGATGAGAAGACCTAATGCGTTTATTCATCTTTGGATGTCTGCACTTTAAAATTGAATTGCATTACATCGGCTACTGTACTACATTTCTTTCGGGGTGTGGGTTTCCAGTTATCTGTTGTTGTGTGATTGGATTAGATGATGGCTGGATGGGCTCACCTGACTTGGCTACATTAGCCTTCAGATAGCATGGCAACTTGCGCATCGTGCCCCTGATCTCCTGTTTCAGGGCGAGCATGTAATCATCACTCTGGCTTAGCTCCAGCGCCACAGGTTTATACTCCATCGCCTAGACATGGACAGAGAGGTAGCAAAGACGCTGTTAAAACCAGTACAGGTTATATCTACTGATAGTAGGAATATTGTGGGGCAACAACCAATTCAATGTTAAGTGTGTTTAAGAATTATAATTCACTAAAACACATCACAAGGGTGAGATGAATGAGTTGACGGTCATATTCAAATTTGTAGTGGTCTATCAACTCATTCGAATGCCACTCAGCAACCGTAGGAGGACATCAGAAAGATCTGCAGTGGTCTCTTAATTTTTTTTTTTTCCCCAGAGCTGTATGTGTAAGATAGGTTAGATATTTGAAGGTATGCACTTACTGGGTAAAGTGGGTTAGGCCCCTTTCTGCCATCTGGCATGTTGCCCCTGGTGATGCCCAGGTTCTCCACCCTGAAGGAGAAGGCTGCCATTCCTCTGCCTCTGCCTCCTGCCATGGTTGTTTTCCTTGTTCCAGCTCCTGTAAACTGATGTCTGACCCAAATTGCCTTACGATCACTAGTCAGAAGATCTAGGTTCTGTGAGGGGATGGTCTTGTTAAAGTGTGACTGATCGTGTTCAATTGCAATTAAGCAGGGTCACTGAGGATTGGACTGGAACCTGTCATGAGGCCTGGTTGGAGGGTGTGGTTTAGCAATGAACCCAATTGGACTGTTGATATTGGACAGGACTATTTATAACTGGCATGCAAAATTCAGTATTTTAGAAAAAAAATCACATTACAAGGGTCGTAAATACCTTTGCAAGCGGAAGCAGAGCGCGAGTTATGCAGACGGGCTCTGGTAGTAGCCTGATTGGAGGTGTCAACATTTCCCTCAGAGTAAAAATCAAGTGTCGCAAGCACCATGTAATTGCACCATGAATGCATCATGTAGATTAAACGACTTCTTTCATAGGCCTAACTGCAAGCAGTGGAACACGCACACACGATCATACAAAGATATGCTACGCGCATATTAAAAAGTGTCAGGTTTTGGCATAGGCCTACTCAAGGTATTTGGTATTTAGGCCCTATGTTCGTGGTGCACTTGTATCATAGACCTCTCCAGAATAAGTCCCGCCTCCATAACTTCCGTATCCATCCAACTTCCGGGCGTCGATTGTCTATGGGAAATAACACTGCGTTTCGAAATATCATACCGGTAAAACATCTGTAGGTAGCGATGTAGAAAAAAATTGTCGGCACCGACAATCAAAAAATCCAGTGGAAACTAGATGGCAGAAGTGTGTAGGCCAATCTGCCCACCAGCTTTTTCTACTTTGTCACCTACAGAGTTTGACAGGAAACGCCATGTTATTTCCCATAGACATTTGACGACCGAAGGTTGGATGGATACAGAAGTTAGGAGGCGGGGCTTATTCTGGAGAGGTCTATTGGTTTACAGACCGTATTTGTTAACCAATAATACCGTTTTTCCCACATGCGTCATCATATCATCCAATCAGCGCTTACGGTTCCAGCGAATCTCCGCCTTAACAATCTTTAGAGGCACCATCCCTTCCAAATTTCCATATGATTCTGAGACTAAAGGTGGCTTTAAGGTGTTAATTAAGATACGCGTATGTTTTGTGATGTCTGCACAGGACTGGTATGCACACAAGTCTGTTGGAGACGGACTGTTCTGGGTCCAGGAGCGATTTTACCAATCGGGGAACAGAGCTAACATTTGGGTCATACGCGGCTCCCATCAGGACGTGGTGATAGACACAGGATTGGGACTGCGGAGCCTGCCGGAGTACATCAAGGCAAACGGCCTCCTGGGGGACGATTCGCAACGCAAAAACCCTGTTTTAGCTATCGGCACACACGTTCATTTCGATCATTCGGGTGGTCTCCATCAGTTTCAACAGGTGGGCGTTCACAAGGCAGAGGTCGATGCACTTGCTAATGGAGATAACTTCGAAACGGTAACCTGGCTGTCTGACAGGGAGATTGTTGAGAGTCCCACGCCCGGATGGAGAGCCAGGCAATACAGAGTGAAGGCTGTCCAGCCGACTCACATATTACAGGAAGGTATGGCAATTTTAGTCGTTACCTAGATAGCTAATGTTGGCATTGTATTGTATTGTTAGCATTAAGCCATAAACTGCATTGGGTGCAATAGGCGGTGCCTTGGGGACCAGAGAATAAACTGTGAGGTAGCTGCACCTTTTTCTCTCCCAAGGCAAAAAAACTGGCGGATTTTATCAGATGGTTTCAATACAATCATGACTGAGGAGTGCAATCTGATTGTAGTTGCAGAAGCAATCTAGCAAGACGAAAACGATCGATGCAAATTCAATTGTAGCTGCTTCTAAAATGTATTGTTAACCGAAATCAAACGCATTATGTAATAAGGTTGCCTTATCATCTTCCCAGCCTATTAAGGTTTTGTTATCATCCAGAGAGCTGTCCTCTACCATTATAGCATGCATTTGTTGAAGGGAGTTGGCACCACAAGTGCTCTCTTTCCAAACTAAGGCCCCTATTCTACTCTCCCGGTGAAATTCTGATGCTCTAGAACTACATAGCATCCCACACGTTTATTTCTAAATAGGAAAGAAGACACAATGAAACACAACAAGACATGGCTCGCTCCGTGTCAAACCAGTGTCAAAGCTGCACCGTCTCAGATTTTGTTCAATCTTGTCTAGCCTAAGCTTATATCATGAATGGGTCCCAAAACCAAGGCATGTAAAATGTTAATGTTCAAATCTTCCAAGTTTTTTTTTTTTTTCATTCCTTGATATAACTTGCAAGCAATGTATAGGCATTAATATCTTGAAAAGTATTACTCATAGCCAGCCCAAACTTTTTAGGATGTTAGACACACATGTTCTCAATATGACTGAACCATTACAAGTCTGTATGGCATGCTCATTGATTTTCGTCAAGGTCCTAGATTGGGGAAAAAGTATTGTATTTGCAGATAAAATGCCTGTCTGCGTTTTGGGACTTTAAACTTAATGCAGACAAACTTTGAGCAAAAACTCATACAGTCTGAGACAGTGCAGCAACCCATGATTTGTCACAGAATGACCCGCATGTCTGGTAGCCTATAAGGAATTAAGATGCTAATCCCCATCCCATTCCCAGGTGAACTGTAAAGCCTCTGTGTATAGCTTATGACTGCGCCTGGTGCAGTGTACCTGCTGTCATGTATTACCCTGATGTACCGTTGGATCCATGAATGAAAGAGCCGTTTCAGCATTTAGTGCAACACTTGGGGAGCTTTGCTCTTTGGAGTTCAGTTGTGTGCCTAGTCATCCTGGGCTCTCTCAAAGACATGCCAAGCTACCCCCTACCCCCCAATCCCCTCCCTTCTCAGTTTGCTGGACGGTCAATACACTTCCTCTGAGTCAGTGCCTGCATTGCAGCTGGAATAATTTCCCATCAGCTGCTGCTAGTGCACTGCACACGTCTCCACTCCTACCTCCCTCTCACTCACTCATCCACCTCTACCTCTTCTTCGTCTGTGTCTGTCTGTCTGTCTGTCTTGTCTTCCCCTCTTATCTTCCCCCCGCTCTCTGTCAGGTGACGTCATCAACCTGGGCGACCGTCAGCTGAGCGTCCTCCACATGCCGGGCCACTCGCGCGGCAGCATCTGCCTTCACGATGCCGAGCGCAAGCTGCTGTTCAGCGGCGACGTGGTCTACGACGGCGCCATGATCGACTGGCTGCCGCACAGCCACGTGGGCGACTACGTGCGCAGCTGCGAGCGGCTCCTGGCAATGGCCGAGCAGGATCAGGTGGAGCAGGTGCTGCCCGGCCACTTCAACACGTTCGGGGCCAAGCGGCTCCAGCGATTGGCCTCGGGCTACGTGTCCGGGGCGGGCGCCTGCCACCGGCTCTCCGCCTGCGCCATCAGGTCGGTGGCCAGCATAGCGCTACGCTCCTCCTGCTGTTAGACGACGGAGATGGAGGAGGAAGAGGAGGGGGTGGAGGTGGAGAAGAACCGGGTCCGACACTCCAGTTAATGAGGTTCGTCTCATCAGTGTGTTTTGGTTTGTTTTCTCTTGGGACACTCTTGAGGTTTACAAGCTTGTTTCCACACGTTGCTGCAACCTCCTCCTTCAGAATAGTGTGTATATAACAATACTATATACAATATGCTTATCTTGCATACCACATATCTTGACGTGACATTGAGTATTTAGGTGGACTGAATTTCTGAACCTGGAAGTTTCTGTGTATTGCTAAGCTCACATTGTCAAGGCCAGCAGGTCTGGAGAGCCTCGCGTGATTCGGTGACTGGTCATCTCCAGCGCTGGACGTTCGGGCATCATCAAAGAGAAGAGAGAGACTTTGGCCTCTGTGCCAGGCTCGTGACAGGACAGAAGGAGGAAGTGAACGGATGTATGTAACTGATGAGCACCAGAATCAAGTTCTTAGTCCACAAAGCCTAGATGTAGATGTTTTTTTTTAAATTATTATTTGTTTGTTTTTTTTCGGACGCTAATGGCAAAACAGGAGCCACCTAAGCCTTCATTAAAGATGCATGAGCACACTCTGTCTGAGCACAGAAAAGAGAGAGTTACACGTTAGGGTGCGAAACATGAAAGTAGGTCGGCATTCCAGTTAAGACGACGTACTGCCCCCCCCAGGAATGACCGTAGTATGAATTTACATGAGCTTATTCCTGCTGAGGGTTGACATTTTGCTGTTGGAGAATCGCAAGATTAATGAGTAGTGAGTGAACATGTGAAGTGAAGCCTAGAAGTAGACTTGAATCCGTGTGTGGGTTGTGTATTCTGTGTGATGTTTTCATGGTAAATATGAACGAATAGGCATGGCATATTCTCTGTAGCTGTGCAATTGAGATCAAATCATACTTCCTTAGAAAAACAGATACGGCAGGCAAACATGGTGCTTGCATTTTACATGTATCACTGTACTCATAAACTTCTGCTAATTCATAATCGATCAAGTTTCATATCACAAGCAGGTTATGCAAGTTAACTATAAACTAGTTCTATGATTATAAATAAGCACAAGTATACTTTGTCACTTAACATCTGATTACTTCCAAACTCTCAAAGGTTAGAGAGTGACATATGAAATCATACTAATCTATAATACTGATAAGAGATACAAAAGATTACTCAAGTTTTTGTGTGGGTGTTGGATTGGTTGCTCTTTGTTGCCACGGAAAAGAGTAGCATGCTTATTGACCTATAACCCGTATCCCTACTTGATATTGCTAATGTGCCATTTGGTGTGATGTTGAACTCTCTCTTTGTTGCCAAAATACTTCTGGATGAGAACATCCCAGATAGCCTTTTTTAATCATTTGTGTGTGGTCTTCACAAAAGCATAGTTTATAGAGTGCAATGCTCTCCTCCCTCCTGTGCCTGAACTGTTAGTGGGAAGATGAGTTTGAGAGGTTTATTCCATATCCTGGATATCGATCTACTATGTCATACAAGAAATGCCAGTTTCTGCCGACCAAGCTCTTCAGGAGCAGGTGTGTCAGACATGCAGTGGTATTGAATGGGCTGACGACCGAATCTTCTTTTAGGAAAAGGGCTGGGCAACCATCCCTGCTTTTAACTTTTGGTGTTTTCTTGCAGTACAAACACACAGTATTAGACACAAGAACTAGTCCTAGATGCAGAGCCTCTTGCTCTTAAAGCATTCTTCCTTTCAGAAAAGAGTAATATAGGGTTACAAGACTCATTCCATGTAGGAGTAATGATTTCTGGACCAGTGGGTCCAGAGACTCTGAAGGAAGCTGAAAAAACAACGTATCCAGTGCCTCCCAAACTCACACTCTTACCTCACGTAACCCTGGCTGCAACTGTTCCTATGAGTAAGCTGAAACACTATCAGGAAACTCAAGAAGAGAACAGGACATGCATGACCTCCAATGCACAATCCAAAAATGAGCTGTCTGCACTGGCTATAATCCAGATGTGTGACGTATTTTTGCTTATCTTTTGTATGTCCTTTATAATGAATTTTTTTGTATTGTTTTATAATCACAGCAGTGCCCGCTGTGTCTTACTTTGTTGAACTTATCACTTTTATTGCTCTCCATAAGCAAAAATACTATGGCATCTAATCCAGAGACATAGGAGCTTTAACATGACAAAATCCATCCTAATGATAATCCAATGCATAGGAATGACCGCTTTCACTCAAATTCAGTAGCTGCTCTATTTCGAAGCTTTATACTCCATACTAAATTATGAATGCCTTTAATTAATGGACAATAGTGCAGGGTAGAGTTTACATGTACTCTGATCTGTGTGGTGTTCAACCGATTGTATTGGTTTAGGGTTGGGCTGGTCATTCACGTGTTGGGTTTGAATGGACATGCATATTGCAGTTGTATTTAGAATCAGCGGAATGCATTGCTTGAGTGCCTGCTACATTCACAGTTCAATAAAGTATTATACTTGGTGCTGCCTCCATTAACACCCCTTGTAAGATAACACTCAGTAGCCACCAGCCTACCTGCAATAGAACAGGACAAATAGCCATATAACACACTACAGGGATACAGTTTCATGCAACTGAACACAACTGACATGTTAACAGCATCAGAAATGGTTCACCTTAACGTGTAGCAAGCATATTATCATCGCACCATCTGATATTATTCACAAACAGATATGGTCTCTATAATCCTATTCACCATTTATTGCTATTGAATGTCAATAAAAAAAATCTTGGAAGTTTGAAATGTGTCCATCGTTTTGTTTGAGAAACAAATCTGAGTAAATTGTTTGTATGCATGAAAGCCTGAATTGCACTAGTATCCCAGCATGCACATCTTCCCTAAATGCCACAAACTAAATGTCCGTTTCTGTTTCACAGCATCCTGTACATTGGAAATGGTAGGCCAGTTATGGATCTTTCATGCAGTATGTTGTCTTCATACCCAGAACCCTATCTGCAACATACAGTCAGTGGCCTGTGGGTATGTTATGCACAGACACAATTGTGTTCCAAATGGAATTAGGTTTAGCTGTTTGTGAACCGCAGTCTCGCATCTATATGAGGTCAGCCTATTTGACCCTCCAGAGGTGTTGGCTCTGCAGGCTGCTTTAACACGCTAAAGTGTAGTTTATAGTACACAGTGGAATCAGGGCTGCTGCCATTTGTGTCTCCTCTTGGATAGACGTGTACTCTTACTAAGAATTATAAAATAAGGTTAGAAGGGAACATAATTTCATAAGTATCCTATATTTGAGCATCCTATACTTGTGAGGTTTAGGTTCAAAAGATTAATTTCCTTCAGCCTCCACAGAGATTTTGAGGATCAGCTACCTCTGCTCTAAATGTTCCAGTAAAAATGAAGAAAAAATAAACTTCTCAGAGCCCCAGAGATTCTCTTTCTGAGACTGTCTTTAAACTTAAGCACAGTTGGCCACCGTTGTATGTATCAATCAAAGGAAGAATGCTCTGTATTATCACACATTATCATCAGATGTTCATAAAGTCAAATGTATGACCACAGAAACATAATGGTCAGGAAAACCCTCTATCGCAAAACTTAGGTGTACAAAATTAAATTGTTACATACATTAAGCACTGAATGTTCTAATTTCAAGATAATTTTTTGTCCCCTTGGCAGTATTGCTAGATGGAGTGGGTAATAGCTTGTAATGTGGCACTATCACCACTAGAGGTAGATGTTGTCTCTACTATTATGATTTATCGAGAAGTATCAGAGAGGAATAGAGCTCTGCTCCAGACAAAGGACTGTCTATTGCCTGTAAATACACTCTCCTAAAAGCTACAAAATAGTACAACTCCATCCCCAGACATGTATTAAAAAATAAAATAACACCAATATGCCTTCAGGTTAAGACTGATTAATCACGGTGCTAATTTCTTTGCCTAATTCCTCCAACAGTTTTGGCAATGCTACCTAAATATCCTGGTTTGGCAGACACATATCTCATATGCGCATGTAACATTTGATATGGCTCTCACTGAGGATAGGCTGATGATGGATGACAGATGACTAATTATATCCAGGCAACTGTTAGTCTTAGTCTTAGTTGCCCTTGAGATGAGTAATTGCTTTAAAAAAAGATGAGAAGAATATTGTTGTTTTGAAATGCTGATTAGGACAGAGAGAGCTTGGCTTAGTGGTGTTAAAGAAACAGACGTGAGATTTTGGTCTGCTAACTCGGCATAACTGAGATGGTTTGGTGGATATAGAAATGTAGCCTACATAAATGGCATGTACTTCACCATGGGGAATATTGTATGAAGACCAAATCTATGAATCAGCCATAGTCCGTTAAATATTTGCAATTCATAATTTGGGGGCAATCAAACATAAATCTTAGTGGATATTTTGGAAACTTTCCAGCAAATGTCTGGAGTTTTTAATTTCACTGTAGATTAGGCTACACTTGGATTTTTCTAGCCACATAGGCTATGAAAAAATGAAGGGTGGAAATTCCAGCAGATCTCTTGACAAGGCACAGGGGCTGACCTAGCGGAGGACTCCAGATGTCTCAGCGACACAATCAGACGCCCGTGTCTGTCTGCATTAGGAGATGCGAGAGTGAAAACCTGTAATGCTTAGAGGCTCTAATGTGTTTGTTAAGCTTTTGTCCTCCTCCTCTGTCCTCCTTCTCTTTATTTTCTTTCTTTCTCTCTCTTCCTTCATCTTTATCTGTCTTTTCTTCCTCCCTCTCCTCCTCCTCCTCCTCCTACGGGCTGTCTTTCTCCCTCTACTCGTTTCTCTGTAACAACACTTCGCAGCCCTGCGGCATCGAGACGGACATTTGACGCGCGAGGGTGCCGGGAGGGAGCGCCAGCTTGACATCTCGGCGCGCTCCTCGCATTATTTCCTAATTGACAGCCCCTATCTGCCTGCCGGCGCTGAGAGATGACAAGTGTGGGAAGGCCGAGGAGGAGGAAGATGCCAATCACGGCCGGGTTATCAGGGGAAAGGCCAACGACACCCCCGTAATCTGACCTGGCTGGCCCGCGCGGCAGCTAGCTGGCGGCTCACTCGGGTCGTGTTAAGGCAGCTAGCCTTGCCCTTAAACGGTGCCCACACAAAGCAACCCCCCACACCAACACACACACACACACACACACAATCACATACATATACAAAAGTCTCATCTGTTGTGCCTCTGACTTTCAAGGCATCTCCTTGTGGCCCATCTTCTAATGCTTTGCGACAAGTCTAAGAGACTTATCACTAGCTCTGAAGAGGTGTCAGATTTGGTGGGGATTGAAATGTCTGCCTGGGAAAGGCAAGAGCCAACTTGGGCTAGGTCCAGCTCTGTTAGCCTGCAAAGCCAAAGCTGCCAGGTCAGTTTGCACAGTGGCCAAGGATGTGTCGTCCTCAGTGGTCCGCCTTTGGCCTCTTTTGGAGAATGTGGTGTCCCTTGATAAGGACAAAACAAAAACATTGGAATACATCATGAGTACCATGCTTTTGCATTTCTTTGAATTTTTTATATGGACATGATCAATGGATGCTTTTTTAGAAGAGAAACATATTGCTTGCCATTGAATCACTGTTTTTGTAGTGTTTGCCAAGAACATTTAATGCCTTAGGTCAGGTGTAGTTTTAAAATAAGAGGCGGGTAAACTATGAATTCTGTATAGGATTTTTTAAAAAGGCATTCAGAACATGTTTAAAGACGGTGGAGGTTATTGTCCAAAGTTTATATCAATACCAGTGGTATTACATTGTTCCTAGCAGGGTTGTGCACAATTCGAATTGCAATTCTGCTTCCTGTTTGCTACCTCAATTGAAATGCAAGTGAAATTCAAGAATTGAATTGGAATTTAAGAGCCAGTTTCAATTCAATTCTGGAATTTTGCACAAGCCTGGTTCCTAGAGTGTTGATGAGCGTACATATTGTGAATGTGGATAATACAGTGTGATTTTTGAATGTTAAAGGTTGCAATTGGTGAATAAACTCTTTTGAGAGGTGGATAAACTGTGTTTACTTGTGTTTAGCCTCCACTAGACCACTAATTACAATGTTTTGGACAGTCCTTTATGTTACAAGGTCATTCGAAAATTTCTTGTAACTCAAAGAGAACAGCAACAGACAAATGTATGTCATTCATTTTTTGAGGGCACACTACCTTTGTGCATTCCTTGACAATAGGGATGTGCTAATCTAATGATAACAATACTGGGACTTTTTTGACAAAAGTCTTTTACATCAGTGTTTTACACACAACAAACATAACACTTAGAGCTGTAAGAACTGCTGTACCTAATACTGACTCTTTGCTGACCCTTTGTTTTAGCTCTCCTTTTACCAAATAACTCTGGTATGGATTTTGGCTGTGTGGGTAAGCTTTATAATGAAAAAGAAAACACCATTAATTTATAAAGACTTTTCCTGTCAGATCACTTTTCTGTCACCACTAAAAGACCCCTAAAACATATGAAAGTCAAATCTTGGTGGGATTCATACTGTGCAACAATGAGCCCACACTGAGTCCAAGGGAACTCAGGAACATGTCTGCCATATATCCTAAGGAAAAACTGGTGCCAGTCATTTCTTAACGGCTTTGCTGTATATTTTTATGACAAGATTTCCATGAGGGAGTTTCACTTGCCTTATACCATGGTTCCCGTGCTCTCTTCTGATCACTGTATTTCATTTTATTTTCTTGGTGAATGATTAAAAATCTGCTTTCTATTGTAGAGGAATCTTCAAAGTGTGTTGGGAAACCATAGGGGAGCTTCCCCTGTTGGTAATTAATGCAATAGACTGAATGGTACTGTTTTTTTCATGCTTTTGTTCTTGATTATAAATAAATGTAACACTCACTTTAAGTCGGCAACAGGCTTGCCCAAAAGTATCTAGAAATGTGTGCCCCCCACAAAATCTAGAAGGGTATTTTTGTTTTTCACAAACAAAATTGAAATAGTCTTAAGTCTCTTTACAGAGCCCAGAGCCTGAACCTCCTTGAGCAAGCACTACTGGCGACAGTGGCAAAGAAAACCTCCCTTGTAATGGGAAGCCACCTTAAGCAAAACCCAGCTCCCACCCAGTCCACGATTACATGATATGTACAAGACAGACAGTGGATAAGCAGAGCCAGCTCTCAAGGCACTGCTTGTAGAGCAGCTTAGCGTGTATACAGTGTGTTCATAAGGTTACTATTATGAGGATAAGAAGAGCAAATACAGCAGGAAAAAATGATCTATGGTGGCATTCGATTATATTACGGGAAAGTAGGCTGGCACATAATATGCTGTATTTAAGATGTATCATAAGCAGGGCAGACATGGGGCATAATAGTTTGGTGGGAATCTTGTCAGTGTTCTCTGCTGTGGTTCCACCGCTTCTCAGTACTTCTTAGTTTCGTTTCTTTTTTTTAATAAAATCTCAAAAAATATTATTTTAACCAAAGTCTTTACGTTTCCACTGGGATGGACTGGACCCTTAATGAGCCTTGCTGGTTTCCATCAGAAGTGCGCTACGCTTCTAACATTTCGTTCGTTGGCTTTGTCGTGGGGCCCTTTCCCCTTCATGTGGATGCTGTGTGCTCTTCAGGGTAGTGGAAATGCCTTACACCAGTCTGCTTGCCCCGTAGAGAGTGTTCATTACACGAGAGGACTATACTTACCACCATGAAGCTGATCCACCACAGCCTTCCCAGCGTTGCCAAAGACACTGCAGTGGCAGATATGTTGAACAGTTGGGGCGGGAGGGGGAGTCTAACTTGCAAGCAAAAAGCATCTAATTCCAGCACTGCACTGGTGCAGGGGAAATTATTTGTCTCTTCATGGTGAATTAGTGTTGTTGCTGTGAATGCTCTGTACATTTATGGCCAAAAGAGGTTTTCTCGTAAATCTCAGGTTGGAAAGGAATGCACACTTTTTTGTGTTGCATTTTATGATATATTTTTGCAAACTTTCAATCACATTGGTATGACAGATGCCAGTTTCAGCTCTAATAAAATCGATGTAGGGCCCATGCTGCGAGCACAGACTTTGTCTCAGACTTATCAACCATACGTGACACAGGGTAACCTATATACAAGGCACTACCAGGAAGAACACATGCAGTCTAATGGCTCATTTAATGTGAGATAATTGTCTTAGGGTACTGATGAGGAAGCATTCAGCATCCTGACCAAGTTAATTGGACTGACATTGTGCAACTTCTCTGATCGCTCTTTCAACAAAACAAAACTTTTCTCTTTGTTTCTCCTTTCTGTGGTGACATCTTCATTGTTTGTGTGGCATGCACACAAATAGTTGTCATTCAACAGTTGATGTCATTTTCTGTTTGTTTCCCTGTTTTTTTTTCTCCTTCATTCATACTGTAGCTGTTTCTGACTCTTGACACCTCTTGGCTAGAGAGAGAGAGAGAGAGAGGGAGAGAGAGATGTCAAAGTAACCCACAGAGCTCTGTCTGTTCGGTGGCTCCTTCGCTTGGAGGCGCCGGGAGCCTGCGGCTGCCAGACACCTGGGGGGATGTCGACAAAAACACATGACACTCCACGAGTGGAAGTAATGAGCGACTGGGTGGCCATCACAACCACAGGGACACAGTAGAGGATGGAGGACAGAGGGCATGAAACCATGGACCCTGCGCTGCCACCAGGGGAACACCACCCAGACCGCTGCCCACACAGGTGGAGTGCACATGAGACATGCATGGCCATTTTGATGTTGACCTCTGCGGAGCAAAAAAAAAAAGTGCTTTATGTGTCTGCGTTTTGATGGAAATACCCAACGGAAGAAGGTCATATTATTATAGGGGGGATAATTCAATACACTCAGAATCCCACACAATGGGAATTCAGATGCTATCTTTTGCAACCAGGACACATAGTATTTTAAGAGGAATTTGAAAAGTAGGCCTTAGCATGTTGAAATAACAAAATAACAATGCATGGGGCATTGTCAATGGAATGACACAGGGGAACAGTTGAATAAAGTGTTTAAACAGTAACTTTGCAGCTGTCAGTGGTGACAAAGTGCCCTCCATGGTGCAAGAGAAGGACTCTATCCATTTTATGCTTTAGGCACAAGCTGGGTGGGGCATACAGCCTTGCCATTGTTCTGAGGAGATGCCATAAAGTTTTTGTTTATCACGTTGACTAGAGATTATAGCTGTGAAGTGGGTTAATCAAAGTAAATATTAAATGGCAGTAAGGAGGTTTTTTCACCAGTTGTTCTTATGATGTTCTGATGAGCATCATTAGGAAGCCTAGTCTTGACTAGGTTTGGGAATCGGTTCCAGATTCCGGTTTGGAATCGGTTCCAAACGTTCCGATCCATCGGAATCATACACATCCACACGATTCCGAATGTAGCGTTCTGTCCATTCCTGCGTCGCGGCACGACGTCACAGTATGCGAAATTTAGACATTTTAAAGCATTCAACTTCTGTATTGATATTGCACACTTGCTATTCATTCTCTAAAACCACTTTAAATTAGACATTCAAAGCCAACAACTCTCAAAGCCATCCTATAAGTGTTCAGCAAATGGTACAGGAATCGATATGGGAATCGATAAGGAATTGCATCGATAAGCAGACTCGACAATGGCATCGATATCGATAATTTCTTAACGATGCCAATCTCTAGTCTCGACCTTATCATTCCCAAGTGCTTGCTCAAAATGATTCAACTAATCTGACCTTGGTTGGCACAGACATTCAGACATAAATGATCCAGGTGTTTGTTGTTGTGCAAGAAATATTACCAGTCTGTACATTTGAACCAATCGCCCCCTTTCTTGAAAAGAGAAGAGAACAAACAAATCTCGGGGAAAAATACTTCCCTTTTATGTTTGTCTGTAGCTCCAAATTTGAAAAACAAGTGAGAGGACTCTCAAAGCCAATCACTTCCTGTCAATCAACTAGATGTAGCTGCCAAGGAAACCATTACACCCACTAGAATGTAGAATGCAATCAACTTTGGAAGAATGATGTGGTTCAGCTCTGCTTTCTACAAGCCTAGAGAGCCGCAATCACGTGTCAATGATGCAATAAGTGTTGACTATACTGACCTTGATCGACCTTTTGTTCCCAAGCCAAACCTGTCCAGAGACACACGCATACACAAAGCTGCATTTCAGTAATGCGTATTCATGCATTGCTACAATAATCAGATTGATGTGACATCTCTATGAGCTGTTCATAAGTTGCTATATGATTCACTGATCCAGACAGAGTAGTTCTATTCTTTTGTGCCTCTTGATAGAATGCAATGCCAGTTTAGTACCACTGAAACAGCAAATCATTCAGTTAGTAGCAAGAGTCATTCAGTCAGTTAGTCATTCTTTATCATCTTATTGTTGCATTTATAACATAAATAATTATTTTATGCATGTGAAGAATATAATGCATTGCACACATGGCAATAATTTGTGTTAACCTTTCATCATTTTACAGTTGTGAGATGTTAAGAATTCGCCCGATAATGCATTTTGAAGATCCACTCAGATTAACTATGCATGGTTTCAGAAAGGTGAAGACATCATGACTTCAAGACAAATCATGTTCATTACAAAGTAAATCCAGGAAATTTATATTTTAATCTGACCCAATAGTACATGCATCATATTGAATCACTGAAATATTGATTTAATGTCAGCCTTGACTAGTCATCTGAACAGTAGTAGGTACAGTATAATTAAGGATTTATTGGTCAGGCCCATTACATTAGTAGTCGGGTATTTCCATCAATCAATTCCAAGCAATACGTAACAGTTTGGAGAGGATACTGAATGTAAAAAATCCAGTTCTGGATTTTTAGTGCATAGTTCACTGACTGTTTTATTTCTAATTATTCATTCATCTTGTGGCAGACAGGTAAAAATGCATATGAATTGTGAGAACCAAGGCTAAAAACCGTTAATGCTGCATTAGCAGCGACAGTCATTCGAGCCAGTGGTCTGCGATGGCTTCCAGATGGCTTTGGTCATCTTTAATAAACAGCATCATGTTACCTCGACTCGGGGAGATCCCAGTTTCGACCGAAAACCTCAAGTATTTTTCTAATGTAGTCGACATGTCCAGGATTTCCTTTGGTTTGAGGAGATGCAGCGCGCAGGAGTCTTTTCACTGTTATTCTTCTGGAGCTTTCGCGCCGCTCACAGTTTTTTCTCTCTCCTGCCCCCCCCCCCCCCTCCCCTCTCTCTTTCTCTCTTTTTTACTTTTTGGGGAGGGTGGGGGTGTTGAGGTGGATGTCTGCCACGGGGGCCCGGGCCTGTTTCCTCCCCCGACCCGAGCGGCTCGCAGTTTCCATTACCCCAGTGGAAGGAACAATAAAGGGACTGATGTGTGGATGTGTGGTCTGCTGGCGCACGAGAGGGACGGCCAGCGTCGCCCCTGGAGACGGCCGCCTGTCAGAGGTGGTGACTCAGCCACATAGAGGAGATGGGCCGAAAGAGAGAGAGAGAGGGAGAGAAAGATGGAGGTAGAAAGGTGGTAGGGAAAGATGAGAGAGATGGAGAGGGAGGTTAGGCAATGAGGAGAAAGATAGAGGGAAGGGAGAAGGAAGGAGAGAGAGGACAGAATTAAAGGGAGAGAGAGAATGAGAGCAGGATGGATAGAGTGAGTAAGGATAGAGGGAAGGAGAAAAGAGAGAGAGAACGAGAGAGAGGACAGAGTGAGAAGGGGAGGGATTGTGCGAAGGACCGACAGAGGCAAGGTGTTGAGGTGGACAGGGCAAGGTGTGGAGGGAGAAGACAGAAGTGCTAGTACCAGCACCAAGGAGACAAAATAACAGAGAAAACTTACTCTCAGTTTAAGGTGTCACAACTCATTTTGTGAGACAATACCCTGCTGCTTTGCCTTGGCTGCTAAAACCCATTCGTGCCCTAAAAAGGAAATGCACAGTTGGTCATTGTGCTTATGGAATTATGTATTACAACACAGGGTAAGAAAGTTTGAGTTTCCACATTGGATAGTACCCATGAAAATCCCCCACACTCAAAATCAAATAATAATCTACAATAGAAGGTACAGTATGGTGAGGGAATGTAGTCATCATTTAAAATCAAAAAAGCATAACAATTTTAAAGAGCGTTGCTTTAGTCAGTCTTCAGGAATCCTACTGACGGATAGAAGAACATGTCACATGAAAATAAAAGGCCGCAGGCTGGTGAAACATCATGTTGAGTTAGCCTTTGATGAGAGAAACACACACACACACCCCCACACACACACACCCCACACACACACAGGGGAGTACAGCGTGGACAACAATCCCGTGCTCAAGGAGAGCCTCCTGGAGGTCTGCGTCTGCTCTGATATGCCGCGCTGTGCCGCACTACTCCACGCTGCCAGAGTTTACAGTACTTTTCCCTTGTTTTTCCCCCCCTTTCTTTTCCGCCTTGACGAGAGCATGACACGCGGCGTCCTGTCACTTTGGGAGCCGTCTCCTGCTGAGCCAGCCCCGCGCGTCCTGGGCACGCGTCAATCAAAGTGACAGCTCACCGCCCGGGAGGCAGGGGATCATAGGGACCAGCGCGTATAGGGGGTGGGGATGGGGATGGGGTGGGGGTGGGGGTGGGGGAGGGTGCAGGAACAGGCTTCTCCCAAGGCCATAGCAACACCATGTCGAGGTGTTAGCAGATGATGCACATTTCAGATACGCTAATGCGAAGCGTCAGGCCGACCATGAAACCATTTCCGCCCCTGCATCAGTGCCAGCTCCACAACCCCAGACAGAGAAAGAGAGAGAGAGAGAAAGAAAGAGAGAGAGACAGAAAGAGGGAAAGAGCCTCTCTTTTGGCTTATCTCTGCTCAGAGGTGCTAAAGAACTCAGTCTCTCCACAATGGCTCCCCCACAGACCTCGATGAAGATAAGGAACCTGTGGCAGCCTCTCTTAGCATGGATCAGCATCTGACCTTTTCCATCTTACATGCTTGAAACAGCACTGCTGTGTGATGTCAGTCAGTAACTCTCAGTGCTGACATGCAGTAGTAATATATGAAGGGTTCAGATGCAAAAGCCTCTAAATGCCACCTATGTCAAAAATGAGATAAAGATGGTGAGGGGATGCGCTCCACACATAGTATACGCTAATCAAATAATTTAACTTCTAAACCCACTAAATACCACTCTCTTCCTGGTCTGAAATATCGATTTATAGGCAAAAACCTATAGGAGCCTGAATTTAAATGCTCATTTAAAAGAAAAGTGGTCAGACGGATTTAGAGGGTTTTGCATCTGAACTCTTCATATACAACAGCATTTACTTGGAAAAGTAGCATGGGATGAGTAAAAGTACAAGATCTTGCCTTGGGTCTCTTTATAATGTTGGGTTTGTTGATCAGTGATGCACGTTAAGTTGCATGGAATGTTGCTCTGTTCCATCCACACGTCCACAAGTCAAGTGACTGGCATGGTTGGTTGAGGAGCACTGACCGCTGTGTGATGTGAGGTGAACTCTTCAGTGCAGGCCAGCCAGTACTCACACTCTTTTCCCCCAAACCTCTTTGAATCATGCCATTAAAATCCGCTCAGCAGGAATCGTTTGTTTTCTCAAGCCCCCCCCCCCCCCCCCCGGTAATGGATATAATGCTAATTTTCTCTCTCTGCTCCTTTCTGCTGTCCATCCAAGCTGTCTGTCCGGGTGGTGGCACAGGCTTGGTCGGTTTCTTGGAATCCAGGGAGCTAAGTGGTAGTTTGCCCTGTCACATTAAGTGTGAGAGAGAGGGAGAGAGAGAGAGAGAGAAAGAGAAAGAGAGGCATGAGAGCAAAACCGTCATGGTGGCCAGGCCGTGGATGACAATGAGCAGTTGCCGCAGGCACAGAGATGGCTTGTCACAGGCTGGTCCTGACACTAACCAGCTCCACTTTGTGCCTGGCATGGCCTGTTTGTTTGCACTGGTCTCCGCGCGTGTTGATCTAGCCCGTGCCTGCCGTCCCCGGCGCTCTCTCGTGCTGCCTCCTCGGCCCACGCCGGGCTGTCAGGGGCCAGGCTGTGGCGGCGGCGCCGACCAGCCCGGCCGTCCAGCTATTACCGTGTTTGCACTGGCGAGAGCCACCCACCGATGGGCACACGCACCCATCTGTGGGTCTCTGCTTGGTAGCGGTGTTTTCCGAAAATCGATGGCCAAGGCCAATTGCACGACACAAAGAAAAAGAGAGAGGTCAAGCCTTCTCCTGTGACTGCTGTTTGTCATGATTGTTTTTTTTAGCTCCTTCGATGTGTGATCAGTGTGAGTAAGAGCCTTTCATGTGCTCTTTGCTGGTGGGCAGGTTGGCGTCACGGAATTGAAGCGCCTCAAGACGGCGTGCTCACATGAACCTCATCATGCACATCATCATTGCCATGGAAGCAATAATATTAAATAAATAAATGACAAACCCCCATCCCATAATTCACATCCCAATTAGAGGGTGGAACATTGCACGAATATAAGATCTACCCAACAAAGAGTCATTCTATGGCTTTAAAATGGAGGGCAATCATATTACAAGTGGAAACTGTGATGGCTTTGCACAGGCAGGGCCGAGAGGACCCATAATAGTTTGCGGGTTAGCTTGAAAGATCTCTTTTTGAACCAACATTTATAGCATCACTTTCAAATCGGTTTAACTGTCTACCACTGTCAGGATGAAAAAAAGAGACATGGTTCTACCTTTCTGGCTGAAGTTAATGTATGTAGCAGGTGTTGTCTGACTGTATATACGAAATTGTGGAAGAGGCCCTATCCCTGCATTACAGCAAAATAATTGTTTTAGTGAACATCATCCAGTGCAGAATGGGAGGCAGTGTGGCCCCTTAGCTACACACGAGCTCATAAAAGCTCCCATTCTGTCTTATTTTAGCGGATCGAGTTTGAAATGAAGGAAGTGCTTGAACAGGCATTAGGAAGAACTTTATGAGGGATTTGGAGGCCAGAAGCTGCACCTGGTTAAAGCTGGCTCAAGAAATCGGGAGGGAAACAAAATGAGTGTGTGTGTGTGTGTGTGTGTGTGTGAGAGAGAGAGAGAGAGAGAGAGAGAGAGAGACAGACAGAAAGAGAGAGAGAGTAAAATGAGGAGAGAGAAAGAGAGCAGGATGGGTGGGGAGAGAGAGAGAGCGACGGGTAATGGCCTAGTGGAACACCTGGCATTGATGGGAGCCAGATGTTTTCTAGGGTGTTTTATTTTTTTGTCATGCATACACACACACACACACACACACACACACACAGACAGACAGGCTGACGGGGGAACACTAGCTGGTGTGTAAAAGCACACCATTTATCTGTAATTCTTTTCAAAACGATCACTTACGGCCCCTCAGCCACTTGCACTTGCCAAAAGGCTGGATTTCCCCCGACTAAATTAGCACACTCCGAGTGATATTTAATTAATCACCACCAGGGAGTATGTAAGCTGCTGGAAACGACGGAAAAAAAAGAATCAATGTGTGTACAACACCGTTTCAAATCCCCCAGACAAAAATAAGTCATTTATCATTCACATTTATCCATTACAATAAGTGCATCCACTTGTGGAGACTGGAGACCACAGTCAACAGCCACAGATTATTTAATTTGCAAATTATCATGTTATATCATCGTCTCTTTTCAACTTCAACACTGAATCATCTTGACTAGTGGGTCATGTTAAATTATTTTTTTATCCTAATTTTCTGTGTTGACTTGAAAATCTGAAACATATTTTCAGATATAGACTTCAGAGATAAACCAAGAAATATTTTTTTCTGTATTATGTTCTATATGTTTGAGTCTGTATCACCAAAGTCTGCTTCAAGGTGAAACCATGCAATACCATGTACTCTTCGACTACAGACAACAGGAGTTAGCGAGCCCTGCAAGCCCCAAAACTTGCAACTCCTGCGTATTCTCCCCAATTCTCTTCTGAGATCTGAGAGCAAAACATGAAGCTGGCATGCTTTGTCCAGTCAGCGGTGGAAATGCTGACCCTTCCCTCGCGTTCTCTCGACAGTCTTTCTCAAAGGCTGGTTTTACCACACAGTCACTGTCCTGAGAAAATAAGAAAAAAGAGCTGATGCCAATTTATTTTCAACAGCAATTTAAGTGCTTAGCTATAGTTGGCAATTAGCAAAAAAAATCAGCACATTTTTGGCCCAAAATGATGAGAACTCTTTTTTTTCCATCCCAAAAGAACTTCATAGTCTTTTGCTACTGTGTGCAGTTCACTTGCCTATTGTGTCTCTCCAGACAGCTTCAACACAACAGAACAGGTTTAATATATATTTCTCCTAAGATAATAATGTGCTTTTTAAAAAAAATAATAATAATAATTGCACTGACAATACTGCTGTTCTGTATAAATAAGTATTAATGAGTACTGTATGAAAACAATACGATAGCAATTGCCTCATGTCACCTTTCTATTTGTTAATTCTCCACCTCCACCAGCTCTGAACACAAGGGGGCGCACTTATCCTTTCCCTGTTAGTCCATACTCCGGAGAAAAAGTGGCAGTCGCCAACAGGCCTGCCGGGGGAACTTGCTTTCTGTCCTAAGTCTGGAATAGTTTGGTGGCATCAGCCTCTCTAACAACGTTGATTCCATC
This sequence comes from Alosa sapidissima, assembly GCF_018492685.1. NCBI lineage: Eukaryota > Metazoa > Chordata > Actinopteri > Clupeiformes > Clupeidae > Alosa > Alosa sapidissima. The sequence goes on from NC_055964.1 coordinate 12,014,397, forward strand.
ACATCGCAGAAAACTTCTCAAATGGCGCACAAGCAGTCTCACCAAACTTGTACAAGCGTCCTATCTTACTTCAGCAACACACAAACACATACACAGACACACAAAAACACATACACAGACAATAAATAAAAACCTAAACAGTCCAAACCAACAACAAAGGGAAAAAAGAAACTAAAGAGCAGCATCGGGTTTGACCAGGGATGACGTTCCCTCTGCTAACACTCTCTCTGTGCTCTGGCAGTGGGGGTCGGCTTTGGACTTTAATGCGAGTGATTTTTATTTCCCTCCGTGTGAATTAATTAGTCTCTGCCAGAGCCCACCACATTTGTCATTTGAATTTATGCTAACGAGGAGCGAGGCCTCCTGGTGGACCTGATAGGCCCGAGCAGTTGCTGCAGCCTTGCGGGGCCAGGATGTCTACCCTCCTCCATCTTCCTCTCCCTCTCCCCCTCTCTCTCCCTTTCCCTCCCCTCTCTCTCTCTCTTCACTGTCATGATGTGTCTCCTCTCTCTCCATTATATGTCTTTGTCTCTATTCCTTTCTTTCTTTCGTTCGTTCTCATACTTCTAATAATCTTCATCTGTCTAAACCTTTGTCTTCCCTCTTATTTCCTCTCCATTAGAATGTCTCGTCTACATCCCTCTCCCTCACTACGCTGTAATACAGGTCCCAATTTCTTCTCTTTTTCTCTTATCCACGCGCTCCCTCATTCTACACAAGTATTTGGTCTTTGTCGCCCGTTCAATTTCAATTTCAATTTAGACACACAGACACGGGCATACACACACGCACGCGCACACACACACATACACACACAGACACACAGAGAGAGCGCGAGAGAGAGAGAGAGAGAGAAAGAGAAAGAGAGAGACACTTTTGTGTCTGTCCCCCCACTCTCCTTCTTATCCTTCTCTCTTTTTCTGTCCTGTTCTGACTACTTATCGGTCATCCAGATCCCCCCTCCCCCCCCCCCCTCTCTCTGACCTGTCTCTCTGGAGCGGACCACCAGTGGTGGCCTGTGCTGATAAGGAGGCTAATTATCCCTGGCTGCCTGCGCGTGGACTTAGGTGAGTGGGCGTTGGAGGACCACACATGGCAGCCAGGCCTGGCCTCTAGGACTAGAGGTAGTGTCCTCCTTGTGCAGACAGCCCGTCCCAGCTCCTCCAGTGTCCTCAGAGTCCCCCAGCAGCCCTCAGGAGCCTTGGCCAAATGGAACAGCACGACTGGGTTCTTCTCCAGCTAGAAAGAGCAGCCAGAGGATATGCTGAGGAGTAGTCAGGGATTTACACTATTGTTTATTTATTACAGAGATAGTGGCATCATGTTTAAGACATCTTCATACAAATAAAATTACTTATTTATTGTCATAGTGATATTTTTGTTTGGTTGTGTTTGTTTTGTGTGTATTTATGAATTAGGCAAAAAGGGAAATGCCGAGTGTACAATTACAGTGAAGTTCAAATTGAGTTAAATCGGAATGTTCAGCTGATATTTTTGTGTTTTGACACATGACATAAGAGGAGTTCATTAGAAGGAATCCTGAGTAAATCAGTAAACTAATTTTGTTTTACTCTTTTTTGTTTCACCATCATTATTAGTAGGAACAAATATTATTACAGGCATTCTTTCAAGACCGTGAATGACTCCATTTTCAGGCAACCTCCCTAAGTTTGGTATAATACTAAAAGTCATGGTTTTCCAATCCTGGACATGCAGCACAGCAGAGCAGATAGAAAAGCATGAAACTGCACATTTCAGTGGCATAGATGTCGGTCCTTGAAGACATGAATGAACTTCTTTTTTCCCACCTCAAGTCCAGCATGACGGTTTAAAAAATACCGGGAGCGAGTGAAAGAGAGAGAGACAGACTGAGTCGAATAACAAATGCATATCTTAACCAGCTACACAGGAGCAGAAGTAAAAGAAGAGGAAGAAGAAGAAGAAAAGATGGAAGGATGAAGGAACGATGAAGAAGAGGAGAAGAGAGAGAGCAAAAAACAAGAGAGCAGGCTCTTTGTCGCTGCACACTCGGGTGAAGGCAGAGAGTAGCACTAAAAGCCAGTGGTGGTGGTGCGCCTTGGCAGCGATTTGTGAAGTCGGAGCCGTGCGACTCAAATCAAGCCTCCAGTCCCTCCGTTTAGCCAAGCAGACACAGGCACTTTGCTGCCTCGCCTGTAATTTTCTAAACACGTTGCAGGGGTGCAGAAGCTCTCCCCATAATGCTCTGTGTTGCCTATTCTGGAGTGAACTTTGCTTCAAGTAGGAGACAGACGGTGTATTATTAGACCGATCCAGTAGGCAACGGCATGCTGGGCTCCGAGCAGCAATGCAACAGAAACTGATGCACCAAGGGAGAGACAGCGTTCCACGTCTGGCCATAATCTTATGCTCAAATAAATGTGACGGGGGGAAAAAATTTCATTTTTCTTTTTTTATTCTCCTATTTTCACAAAAGTTGAAAATGTAGTGCTCTGTGTAGACCCCCCCCCCCCCCCTGATAAGAAGCTGGTAGCACCTCTGATAAGACACTGGTAGCACTACCAATGGGCTCTGTGAAGGTGAGAACTGAAAAGAACACAGTATATGCAGACACGAAGCAGAGGCAAATCCTGACCAAATACAGGCTCAGAGACCACAATCTAGCAATAGAAACAGCCAGACACAGGAAAACCTGGCTGCCAAAAGAACAAAGAATATGTGGTCACTGTCATCTTTAGATGATTAAGGCAGAGGAGCACTTCTTTCTTTACTGTGAAAAGTATGAAAATGTAAGACGGACATTCTTTCCCAAATTTCAAATAGGTATTTGGAATTTGAAATACGCAGTGTTGGGCAAGTTACTTCAAAAGCGTACTGCATTATTTATTACTTGTTACTGTCATCTCAAAGTAATTTGTTACATTACAATATTACTGTCTGAATTGTAAGGCATTACACTATGTTTACATTACTTTCACCAAAATAACAGGAAATATGGATTTGGTGTTCTCAATAGATCTTCATGTGTTCAATTCAGCTCATTACACGGCAGGAGGTGATGTGGTATGACATAATGACTGAGCTAGGCTTAAGGCTAACAAAAGAACAATATAATGGTTGCAGTTATGGCTCATGGGACAATGTAGGCCCCAAAGGCCAAAGGTCACTCACAACTTAATATAGTAAAATATAGCCATAGTGAAATTGTATGTTGACTTGGTTCTCATCATTGCTGGTTGCCTATCATTCCACTTACAGTGGTGTAAACTTAATGCAAATAGTTTGAGAATAATGGCTACGATCTTTGTCTGTAAAAGCAACATTTTAGTTATTCTCACTGCTTGAAATGAGAAGTATAGCCTAACCATGTTAGATCTGTTGCATGAATGGCAGAGATAACTCAAATTCCCTTTCTACAGTCATCTAAACAAGGCAATCAAATTCCAGGACCAGCATAGATTACTTTTTAATTCTTGGATAATCTTCTCTGGTGCCAATTGAGCATTTCTCAATTTTGGATTAAAAAGCAAAGTAACTTCAGTTACTGAGAATTGGACCGAGTAAAATATTACTGAAATTGTATTGGTAATGCCTTACATTGCTGCATTACAGCAAAAAACAATGTATTACTGTAATTACATTACTTTTTCAATGCATTACTCCCAACACTGGCAATACGTACACTTTCAAGATTATGACAACAATGAAAACATGGCCATACTTCTTGGTGAAGGACTCTCTGCTGCCTTAGCAGCACAATTTATCTTGAAATGTGAGGATCTGAGGGACTCAGTCTAAAACAAATTTGTGTCTGTGATACACACACGCACACATACGTGCGTACGCACGCACACACACACACACACACACGCACAAACGCACGCACACACACACATCATACTATTATTACTCTTGTTCTTTACTGCTGTTAATTCTAGATCTTTTATGTCCGACCCCACACTGATGTACCCCTGACCCTACCCCTCCCTTTTTTTTCTTTTCTTTTTTTTCCCTTTTATGGTCTTATGTTCCTGTACTGTATGTTGTATGTAACAATAGCTTTGGCAACACTGTTTCCATACAGTCATGCTAATAAAGAAACTTTGAATTTGAATTTCAGTTTACCTGCCTACACTGAAGCGTTCACAGCAATATCACGACTGTGGTGTCAGACCTTGTAGTCAAAGAAGGGAACAAAGCGAGGCGACGTTATTATTTTTTTCCCCATCGCCATTTTCGTCCAGCGTGGGCCGTGGAGTCATGTGGTGGCATCATTGTAATGAAGTCAAAAGCCCACTTTAATTATTCAATGAAACATATTAATACGAGGGCAGGCCTAGCGAGACTTGCCGTGGATCTCGTTAACACCCGCCGTCTGCATTAGTGAGCTCTCTCTCTCTCTTTCTCTCTCTCTCTCTCTCTCTTTCTCTCCCTCTCTCTCTCTGTTGAGCTCTGTGTGTGCGACACCACTGAACAGACCCCCTGCTGGGCCGCCAGGGAAACCCCACCACCACCACCACCAGCACCACCAGCAGCACCCGCGCCTTCCCCCACCTCCAACTCAGTATTATTTTAATGGTCGGGAAAAGGAAAATAAAAGAACATGCACCCTCGCAGACTTGCTCTCGTCTCTTTCTTTCTTTCTTTCTTTCTTTCTTTTTTTTCTTGCTTTCTTCTTCACTTGGCCCCAATAGCAGTTGTGTACCCTTTCATTAGAAACCTTGGGGGAAAAAAGGGAGAAGATGGCTGAAAAGAAAGAATGAGGAGCGGAGAGACAGAGAGTGGAAGAGAGGGAGTGAGTGGGTGCTGGGGCAGGGACCGGTGGCTATGCCGAAAAACATGTTCGTTCAGTCGCCCCATCCCCTTCCAAATACGCCTTTCCCCCTTCATCATCGCAACTAGTGGTTGAACTATTGCTCTTCCTGCACACATACTCCTAAAACACTGGTGTAGTTGTGTGGTGTGTTTTTTTTTTTTTTTCCAGTATTGTCCTGGACTTGTCTCACAAACTTCTCACCTCAGGGGTCTTGCGTTTAGAATAAATTGCATTAGATTATGCCTGGCAAAAAGCAAGATTTTTTTCCTCATAACTTGGATTTAAGAGAGTCTAAGAATGTCTGTCAGGGATAATGATGCCTCGCTAATTGTTGTTAGCCCTCTGAGTGTAGCTATGTGAGGTCAAGGCCTGCGGTTCACAAGGTCGATGCTGTTTGAGATGGCAAGAGGCAGACTGCAACTTGTCTTTATTGGCCATAATTCACTTATAGCCTTTGAACACAGTTATGCACAACATTGGTAAATGTCTGTTTTTTTGCCACACTGGGTGTAATGAAATTACATTGGGAACTTTGCGTCTTTGCCATAGTGTTCCGTGCACCCCGCTGTGTTTTCAGTGATTTTGGCTGCGATTCATGCCACCTACTCAAGAAGTGGAATGAAGGCTGTTGCTAATGTCATTTTGATGGGATTATTGTCTTCTTTTCAATGGAGGGTTTTTGGGGGACTGAGTGTGTGCTGTTAAAGAATCTGTGAAGTGTGTGTGTGTGTGTGTGTGTGTGTGTGTGTGTGTGTGTGTGTGATGGGGGTGTGAAACTTCAAGAACTTCTCCATGTCTTCTTTCTCTTCTCCCATTCTCTCCTGATGAAACCCCAAGAGCCGCATTATTTGCTTGTCAAGATGGATAAACCCCCTCAGCCAAATGCTAAGAGAAACAAACGCTGCAGCAACGTTTGTGTAATCGTTTCTGTTAAAGGAGGCTTCAAGAGGAACGTAAACATTTTCTCTGGAAGTGTGCCTGCTGTACACTAATTCCTTGACGCTTTGTTTGCTGACATTCAACTTGAGGAGTCATTTCGCTCCAAATCCTGATGGGAGCGTCACATTTTAGAGAGACGCTTAAAAACTATTTTGTGACATTGATGCATTTTTACTTGACAGGCATGCTTAAGTCATTTTTTTTAAAAACCTTCCCCATTTAAAGTAGAGGTGCATGTGAATGAGTGCATGTGTGTATGTGTCTCTGTGTGTTTGTGTGTGTGTGTGTGTGTGTGTGTGTGTGTGTGGGTGCGTCTCCTTTTGTGTGTGCCTATTTAGTTCCTGAAGCTTTGAATTGGATAAGCCCTCGGCTGACCTTTATGGGTTCTGACAAGGATGAATAGAGATGTCATAAAGGCCCGGTGGATTTCTAATGTATAGTCCACGGTCTATGGTGCCATGTTTGTTGTTGGCAATGGGTTGTAATGACAGTGACAATAAGTCCCTAAGCACCATTGATCATTAAAGATTAAAGAGGACCCTGACATTTTTCAGTAATATCCACTGTTTTGTAATCAGGTGAGCATAAAGATATTTTTTGGTGTTTAGCTGCATGTACAGTATGTCTTAGGAAAGCTATGATTGAAACATAGTGTAATAAAATAATTGGTAACACTTTATAATAACTACACACAATTCATCATTTATTAAGCCTTTGTTACTTGGTTTGTTCATCATTAGTAATTTATTTTTCATACTTAATTTATCATCAGTAAAGCATTTGTTCACACAGTTATAAATGGTTTGTTCATAGTAAATAAGCCTATATCTGAAATATGTTAATATATTATTATGAATACTTAATAAATGATGCAATAATATGTTTTTGATAAAGTAATATTTCCATTATTTAACAGTTGTTACATACACATACACTAATTAATTTAGCAGACACTTTCAGTCAAAGCGACTTACACGTGTCAATGAAATTAAAGGGCAAAGCCACATTAGTGGACGCCGGGGCTTGAACCCCCAACTTTATGGGTTACTGCATGCTAACCCACCTCCATATCCACTACACTACCTCTATCCAGTGGTATTACAACAGTCAATTCAATATAATAGAGATATGCGTGTTTACTATGAACAAACCATTTTTAACTGTGTGTAAACATGATTTACAGATGAGAATTAATGTAGGAATAATGCTTTACAAACAAAGAATACAGCATTTAATAATAGATAGATAGATAGATAGATAGATAGATAGATAGATAGATAGATAGATACTTTATTGATTCCCAAGGGGAAATTCAAGGGTCTCAGTAGCATACAGACATCACACACAACATGCACTTACAGCAGAAATGGTAAACATAAGTATAAGTATAAACATATAACTAAACTCCACTGTACAATAAAGACAGTAGAAGATAAGAAAGATAAGAAAACTAACAAAACTAAATACTAAATACACTATATAAATTAAATTAAGAAAGTCCAATATGCTTGAGGGTGATCAAGCATAAGACGCTTGTAGTGACAGGGCCGGGACTGGTAAGTGTGTGGATAAGGGGTTCGACTAGCATGCAGTAGCCTGAAAAGTTTGGGGTTCGATTCCCGGCTTTTACTGTTGTGTCAGTCGATTTAATTGACATTTGTATGTCGCTTGTCTGCTAAATGAATGAGTTTGAATGTAATCTTTACAACTCATTTGAAAATGTGTTGCAAGGCATAGAAAGTCCTCACTTTAGACAAACTCACAAAATATCATTAACTAACCACTTGTAACTCCTGAGTTAATCGTGAATTATAGTTAAGAAGTGATTTATAAAATATGTATCCTCACCCTAACTAATCATTAGTGCATGTATATGTAACAACTGTTAAATAATGGAAATATTACTTCATCAACAAAACATTATTGCATACTTTATTAACTATTAACAAAAATGTATAAACATATTTTAGATATAGGCTTATTTACTATAAATAAACCATTTATAACTGTGTGTACAAATACTTTATTTATGAGAATTAACATAGGAGCAATGCTTCACAAATGATGAACAAAGCATTTTGTAATAGTTTGCAATTGGTTTATAATGTGAAAATGATTTCATTTATACACGGTAAGCGGTTGTTTCATTATTTATTAAGTTTAAATCATGTACTTACAAACATATTTTTTGATAGGCTTATTTACTATGAACAAACCATGTATAACTGTGTGAACAAATGCTTTACTGATGATAAATTATGTATGAACAAGAAATTAATAAACCATTAACTAATAAGTAACAAAGGCTTAACAAATGATGAATTGTGTGTACTTATTATAAAGTGTTACCAAATAATTTAGCATAATGCAGTTAAACTTCAAAGACCACTGTTTCTTAAATTAAATGCAATTAAGCTGACTATTTAAAATATACTCTATGTATACTCCATATTCCAGTCATATGGAGCATAGCATTTGCCCTCATTGTGATGCCCACAGTATTAGACAGTGCCACAGCCTCCTTTAAAGTTTATAATGTAAATTCAACATGAAGTAGAGACTGAGACGTGCATATATTGCTATAGCCTGTACCTTTCCATTCGAGGCCCTTTGATGATGTAACAAGGGTTCTTTCAGCAAAAGAGCTTCATGCAAGCTTTAAGGACTAAAAGAGAGAGGAAAGAGAGTGAGGCTTTACACTTCTTAAATATTTGACAAGAAAACACGCAGACCTATCCTTCTGTATCTTAAGATCTTTAAAAAATTCAAATCATGCGCCTTAATTTCCAGTGCTTTGCTATCTCTGTGTCCAGGTTTTTTTTTACTTTGTCTGGGCAGAATCTTTGGCGGAATGAAACAGCTCTTGACTGTTCCAACTCAATTTTTACAGAAATGGATATGTCATAATAAGCCATAAATTAAAAGATACTAACCACATACGCAGTAACAGAGAACAGTTGGGGAAATTGATTTCTCCTTGGCAGTCTAGGGACAGAAAAATAATATCAATGTGATGTGGTTAGTCTCTCTCTCTCTCTCTCTCTCTCTCTCTCTCTCTCTCTCACTCTCTCTTTCTCGCTTGGAAACGGAAAAACCTGAAAGGGTAGTCCTGGTCAAATCCCAAAGCCTAACATCAGGCTTATAAAAAGGGAGCATTGAAAAGTCAAAGCTTTGGCCTAGCTTGATTTCAAAGTGATGTAATAGGCACAGAACTCAAACAGCGACTGGATGGAGCGCCATGGCCGTGACCCCTCTGTCTAGGGAGCTCATTTTGCCATAATGATGCGAACCGATGTGATTGCTACGCTTAGATGAGTCACACAGAGGCAGAAAGAGCTATCAAGGAGATAAAGGATACATAAAAAGCAAAAAAAAAAATCCTAATGGTAGGGAAATATTCAAAGAAGTTGATGGCTGGTTCTATTAGTTTTACAGTGACTTGTAAAAACTGTAAAGTATATCATCATATGAATTTGTGCAGCTCCCCTCTATTTTCCTGTAATATGAATGGTAATTGATTATACAGTCCTGCGTGTAGCCAATTATATACCACCCAATAATATCACAGGTAATTGATTATGCAGTCTTCAATGTTAACAGATGATTTTCCAATATATGTCCCTCTCATATCACTGATAATATTTTATGCAATACCTCATCATATTTCCCTTATGTACACTTCACATAAAAATCAGGACTTGTTAGCATTAAGATAAAACAGTGGAAAATGACAAAAAGATTAACAGGTGCACTTATTGCGTATGTCGCATCTAGACATTTTTCAAAGGAGTACATCAAATAGGCCCAATATAAGCAGATAGCCCCTCTCATTGGTAGCAGACAGTGCTAATGAGCCTGATGGGGTATCTGGCAGAGCGTCCATGTTTGCTTTGCGCTGACTGAGATGGGGGGAGGCTGGAGAAGAAGGAGGAGGAGGAGGAGAGAGAGAGCGGTAGGACAAGGCCTCCCTCGGAGTCGGCCAGCGTGGCTAAATGAACCAGATCAATCACTGTGAAGACGCCGTGACAGTGATGTAAGGTCTGTGCCGTCGCACTTTGGACGGCGGAGCCCCCCTCCAGACCTCCGCTGGCAGATGGCACTGGGCAGTCACGTCCGAGGGCTCGGCAAAACAGATGGCAGCGGAGGAGAGAGCGGGCATGCAAGCAGGCGGGCAAGCAGTCGGCAGGCAGGCAAGCGGATGGATGGATGTATGCACGGACAAACGAATGGATGGACGAATGGCATTGCTCCCCATCGGTCTGGAAGGTGGTGGACACTGGTAGCTGCGGTTGCAGGCTCGACCCAGGGGTTAGGCTGGGTCTTTGTGGCTTTGGCATTTAAGGGGGCTGGCCTTTAGAAGGGTGGAGGAGTCGCCACTGGACACCCGTCTGAGGTTTGGGTCTGGTCTGGCCTCCGTGTCCTGGCGAAGGTTCTGTCGGAGACCAGCTAGGCCTCTCGACACCGGCGGTGGCAAAGTCACCGGTTGCCTGGTGACACCGCCTCACCCGATGGCCCCGAAAGAGATGGGAGGAGGCCAGCGAAAGGGAAAGTCTGACCTACATTACGGTCAGGGACTGTGGCTTCCCAGTGCCCTCTCCTGACTCAGAGAGCTCGGGCTATTATAGACCACGTGACAGGGGTTAGATCCTTCTCCGCCCACTCTCTCTCTCTCCCCCAGTGCCCATGTGCCTGGGTGTGTGCTCTCTTTGTTGCTATGTGCTAAAAAAGACACACAAACACACAAACAGGAGCACACCAACCCACTGTCCCATGTTCACAATGCAGCAAGGACAACCTGTTTATTTGATAAACAGACATCCTTTTTCCAGAGGAAATTTTACAGTCCCTGACCCATTTTCCACAACGTACCTCCCTCGAAGATGAAACCACTGAATTTTGGGCTAGACACTCCGGCCATTTTTTTTTAAACACAACACCAGATGTTGCTGAGAACTGAAATGTGATTAACTTGAACCTAAAATGTACATGATAAAGAAATGTATAAAGAGCATGAAAAGTGCCTTATTATTCACTGTGGCAGAATGTCCTGTCACTGCTTTCAACATAAAAAACACAACAATGGCAATACTTGACATGACAAATGATATAACAAGGGTTAAAAGGGTTCAAAAGTCATGTGTACATCCTTGTTGCTGTCATCCTGGCATGCATTTCTGCTTGCCATGACTACTCCCTGAACTGCAGCCGTCCTGCTCATTAAAACGAGTGGCCTGCAAAGGGCCCTTGGAAGCCTGAATGAACATGCTGAAAGCCCCACAGCCCCCAGGCACACTTGCTTTGTTAGGATTCACTCTGACGACAGCAAGAGCAGATTCCTGTCACCACTGTTGCACATTGGAGAGACACTCCAAGAAATCACATTTTTTGTTGTTGTGTGTGATTTACTAAGGACCAGACAAACTAGGGAAATAAGAGACTTTGATGACGCTGTCACTGTGCTGTAGAAATATCACATATATCACACCAATGATTCTGTCTTTCATTTTCAAATACTACATTTACATGGATGTAATGTCATACATACAATGACCTATTAGAGTATACAACAATACCTATACAGCAATACAACTTCTATCTAGCCTTGGATATATATCTTTTAGCTAAGCAATGAGTGGAACCCTTTTTAAAAGTTTCCAAAAGTGTGTCACTGTTTATACCCGTGGATAATCAACAGTGCCACATCACTGATCCCAGTCCTCTTCCCCACAAATATTTGTCAGCGTCTACTATGCTTTACTATACCGGATACTATAACCAATTAGGCCTGATATTATTTTTATTTTGTTATCGCTCTTGATGTCTTTTTTGCTCTTTGTATAAACACAGTGTTATAAAAGCGCCTCTTATGGCACCAGGGGAGTTAAAAAAACGGGAGCCCATTTTGGCACTTTAGCCGGCATGTCTTATAAATAAGTAATAGCCCTGGACATGTAGCGGTTGGTAGTGGTGGAAGCAGGTCCCATGCATCAAGCCCACCTCTGTTTGCGTTGTGCATATTTCATAAGCTTTCGGGGGTGGGGGTGTTGGAGGAGTCTGTGTGTGTGTGTGTGTGTGTGTGTGTGTGTGTGTGTGTGTGTGTGTGTGTGTGTGTGTGTGTGTGTGTGTGTGTGTGTGTGTGTGTGTGTGTTTGGGGGAGGAGGGGATGCTCTGCGGGAATAAAAGGCGGCCATACAGGCCCCGGTCTGTTCACTGTCACCGCGGGAGCGGCTATTAATAACACCTGCCGAGGTGTCCTCAGCCACCGACATCGAGTCCACGCTGGTTTTTCTGCAGGCTTCCGTTGAGGTGACAACAAAATTGTCCCCCTGTTGTAGCGATTAAGAAGGCTGCTGGGACATGGGGCAGGGCAAGCAGGCTGTTTAGCCTGAGACGCAGTCACCCCCCTTCCTGCACAGTGTCCAGGGCTGCGTTAAGCCTAGCCACTGGGCCATCTGCAAAAGACAAAATCCCATAGATGTTGCATTTAGTGTCAGTTTCTTAAATAATTGTACCTTTCTGTAAACTTTTATTACAAGCATGAGTTGTTGGAAAAGACAACAAAACATCCTTTTTTGTGCTGCTTACTTGCAAGAGAATGAAATCTGAGACTTTCAGTCAAAAGGGATTATTCATTCCTTCTTTTAAAATGTGTGAATAGAGTGCACCAATAAATTATATAATTAATGCAATGAAGCACATGGCAAATGTTCTGTCTCTTTCCAGCGAGACTTATGGCACATTTCACTCTCTTCTGTTTTGATATCCATGTTCTCTGAAATAGCTCATTGTTAAATGCTTTTTTTCCCCACCCCGTCTAAGATGAAGTTCAATAATATCATGACCAAAAAAAAGTATTACTGGTCTTGCTGGAGTGTTACTCTGGAAGTGGCGAGGGTTGGTTGAATTGAGGTTGCGCTTGATTGACAGAAGTCAGACACCTGGTCTTGCCGCTCCACTCAAGGCCTTTCCTGCCCTCCGTCCTGCACGAGTGACTCATCATGTGGGTCCACCGCACGTCTGGGACGCAACCATGTTCGGCTGTGACTAGGCAACCAGCCTCAATGTTGTGAACACAGAGACTGCAGCCGCTCTCTAATTCAGTTCCTCCAAGCCAGTGGACTTGTCTCCCCCTAGTCCAAGAGGCATGCGGTTACAACTGCCTGTAATGTTGAGGTCCATGGTTAGGTCCATCATACAAAGCTGTCTTGGTTTATTGTTGATTGCATTTTTTTCCCCCTGAAGTGCTCCTTGAATTGAATGTACAACCACATGCCACAGCCGGTGGAAGAGCAATGTATGACCCCGTAATGCACCTGGTTTTGATACCGATTTGAGACGCCATGTCCATGCAATTATACAAATTCTAAAAAATCCCAGAGCAAATCTAATTTAACATATCTCTCAGCCAGTCCACATAACTTGACCCAGTAATTGCATTTTGTAATTTAACAAAAGTGATAAAAAACTATTAAGTTGACTGCATGTTTCTCACATATTACCATGACGGTAGATAATTGCCACAGGATACTCTGGAATTCACACTTTTTTTTCTTTTTATTGACAAAGCTTAATAAAGAATTATAAAGACATGAACTTTCCACAGATTTCTAGAAATTAGTTTGGCATTTGATCTAACTAATCGTTAACCAACAACAATAAACACTGAACTAAATACTCATATAACTTAAGTCT
>NC_055964.1:12030322-12075322 GCF_018492685.1 Alosa sapidissima
TCCACCGTCTTGCCATCGTGATTAGGTGGTGCGGAGTAATTTAAGAGGCTAAATGTCAAGTGCGGGTGACTTTGCATCTGTTATGATATGTTTCAGAGGGTAAACCCCTTCTGAGTGGAAATTGTTTTTTTCTCTCTCTTTTTCTCTTCTTCATTACTTTGATGAAGGGTCTCTAGGGGCGTCTCTAGGGGCGTCTCTAGGGGAAAGACAACTAATTGTCTTTGCACTTTTAAAAAGAAGACCATCTAATGGTGAATTCTTCTGTAGGCTTTTTACCTCAGATTTGAAGATTCTCAGTGTGCTTTCACTGAGATAGTCATGTCACTGCCCACAAACCTATCTGATGTGTGTGATTTCTAAATCAGGCCTCAGTTTTTTTCTATTTGCCCATATACTTACATATACCTACCAAGTACGTCATACATTTTGTGCTACTTTAACCATGAAAAGACAATAGATGAAGGCCCTGTCAAAACCCTAAGCAATCTAGAAGGGCTGGACCCAAACAATCATCAAATGTCTGCTCCTTAAATGCTTGTGGGACCTCAAAGTGCTGTGTCACAGTCCTATGTGAAAGTATACTTTCACTTAAGAAGGCTTTCGATGTGTACCAGGGCATGGCTTTTCCCTGATGAAAAAGCTGTGGTGTACAAATTAAAGGGGGCACATGCAAGTTCTACCCTGCCTGGAGTCACATCACATCTCATATCCTCGAACCGTAAACATTGTGCCATAATAAGCGACCAGGATGAGAAAAGCCGGGTTTGTTTGGCTTGAAAGGAGAGACTCAGATTGGAAGGTTTAACCTAAGTCAATCCCTTAGGTGAGTAAACATTTACATTAACCCCTTCCTTGTTTCCATGCGCGGGATTCCTTAATTGCACCTCTTTTTATAGCACTGTTATGTTACGCTATCCAGTTGAACGGAGCCTCTTTTTTTCCACCCAGGGAAAGGGTAGGCCTTTGGTGGTTCTATTTTGATCCTTGATACTCGGGGTTTATGTGAAGTCAACACATTTGGACAATCAGTGTGAGCAGAAGCATGGTTATGTCCTCTGTTTTTTCTTCTTTAACACAAGGGGCCTCACTTTTCTGGCCTGGTATATCTCAACTAATAACCCACAAGATCTCCACAAGTTGGTGTCGCATTTTCACTCAAAATTCACCCATCTTGCTTGCAATCTAAAAGTCATGGGCATCCACCGCCCGACCCCTGCCCCCTCCTCCTCCTGACAACAAACAAAGCCCCTCATGCTTCACCCAGCCTTCGTCCCCCTGCACCTTAGTTAGTCCTGGGGTTCCGTCTGAGGCGATCTGGTGCTTACACTCTCCAGGGCCGACCCGGTTGACCCGTTTCAGCAGGGGGACATCCAGCCTTCAAGACTCCCAAGCTGCTCAATCCAAAGGAGAAGAGCTCTGGGCTGCCAGGCAGCATGCGGATGTTGATTCCCTGTCAGTCTGAACACAGTGGATGGTAGATGGCAGTGTGCGTGCGTGCGTGCGTGCGTGCGTGCGTGCGTGGGTGTGTGCGTGTGTGTGTGTGTGTGTGCGTGCGTGTGTGTGTGCGTGTGTGTGTGCGTGCGTGCGTGTGTGTGTGTGTGCGTGCGTGCGTGCGTGCGTGCGCGTGCGTGTGTGTGCGTGCGTGTGTGTGTGTGTGTGTAGGGATAGGAAATGGCACACTGCTCCAGAGCTGGTCTCCTCTGGGCAGCAGGCTTTCCACATCTGGAGGGCCCGCCTGGGTATCCACTCTGCTCCGTCACAGCTGAAGCGCCCCGGCTCACCCCAACACAGGCCTAATTAAACCCAATTAGACAAATCCCCGGGACTCTGAAATAATCTGCAGGATTGCAGGGTAAAACAGGATGGGGGGTGGGGAGGAGGTGGAGGTTGGTGGTGGAGGGAAAAAAGGAAGAAATAGGGAAAAAAATACTCAATCTGGCAAAGGGAAAGCGCTGCGCTTCCCTGCAGAATAAAGCGAACGCAGAGCTTCTAATGTATCAAACACATGGATTAGCGGTTAGCTCGGGGAGCTTCGGCAGAGGGGAGATGTGGTTATAACATTTTCTTGGGGCTGACTTGGCCCCCCAAACGGAGCGAGTCTTGTGGGAGGCTGAGAATCCATCTATGGTGTGTGTAAATTGACAACTGTATAAAGATGAGTAAATATATCATAACCCTGTCTTGGATAATTTATTTTTGTTCGAAAAAGACAGGTGCTGCAATGATTTTTCCATATTTTTTGGAACCAGCAGCGTGCTACGAACAAAACAGACCTGTAATTTGACCAGAACAAATTCCTCCTCAGGGAACTTTTTTTTTAATAAAGAGAGAAAAAAAAGAATGTTTTCAATGGTGAAACCTGTCTGCGATACAAATTTTCAAATTGACCTACCCAGAGTTGGTGCTCTGGCTTCCAACGATTGTTCACGCCTCGCAGTACAAGCCACGCGGTTAATGCTACGCATAGTGCTCTGCTCACTGCCATTCTCTGAGACGGGAATGAGAGCGGAGGATTTTTACAGAGAACACCGCCGACGCCGCACTCGAGCACAATCAATGGCGAGGATCCGAACTAAACGAGCACATCTCTCGCCCGGGCCTTTTGGCTCTTACGGCCGCTTTTGTATTGCCAATCCCTTGGCATATAATGTTACAAAGGCGGCAATATTTTCATACAGCAGAAAGATAATCTTGCACTTGACTTCCAATATTGAGTCATTTTAACAGGCGCACCCGGGCCATGAATTATTCACGGGTATTCAAGCCTCCTCTCTGGCCCCCCTGGAAGGAAGCGCTCCCCTCGGCCGGCCGTCACTGGATCTCAGCCGCTAATTCATTATTCAACAGGCTGGAGAGACAGAGAGAGGGAGAGAGAGAGAGAGAGAGAGAGAGAGAAAGAGAGAGAGAGAGAGAGGCCCGCTGGCCAAGTCTCCTCCTCCTCCTCCTCTTCCTCCTCCTCCTCCCAAGGCCTAGCTTTTTGATTTCCTTCCCACACTTTTTTACCCTTGAATGCTGGCATGTGTGTTCTCCTCTCGCGTAACCGTGAGCCACAGATGTCCGCATCACCCTTGCTGGCCACGGCGTGGGTCGGCGGGAGGGATGGAGTGCGGGTGGGGTTGTGTGTGTGTGTGTGTGTGGGTGTGTGGGGGGGGGTGCATTAGGCAGCAGGAGGAAGATGTTGAATGGTGGTTGGTGGTGTGGGTGGTGGTGGCTCCCCATGTGCTGGAAAAGCAAGATTACATCACAGAGGTCATGTGCTGTGGTCAGCATCTGCGACTTCAATCTCAGGGCAATAATGATTAGTAAATGATGATGATCCTCCTGTCATAATGACTTGATTGTTGATTGTTATTACTGAAATAATGATGTTATTGTCATCATTATCACAGCCATTATGACTCTTATGAGATTAATACAGTATATCCTTAAAGTCATAACGGGTAGTCTTTGTTGTTAAAGGATGAAAATGCCTCTGGGCTCATAATGATGATGTAAGTCAACAAGCTATGATAAATAAACAGTGTTACCCAGTCTTAATGTGCATTTTGTTTGTAGGTTTTTGTGCTTCTGTGTATTTGTATATGTCCAGCTCAGTAATGTATAATAAATAAATGCTTCTGGAATGGACATAGGAACGGAAATAGTTTTCCTGTAGATAAATGTAATTATTTTAGGTCTAGAATAATTTCAGTAATTTTCATAAAAACAAAAACACAGCGTGCATCTTGGTATCAACGTCAGGAGCTCGACTATCATAATCACTGAATGATGTGTGCGCTGTAAGACACATTTGGCTTAGAAAAACAGTGTAATACAGAGTTCCACGCTGTAACAGCAAATGTCTTAAACTGATCTGTTTTTTTTCCCGTACTTCTGGTTTCTCTATTACGTTATCTCTTCTCTAACCTTCCGTGACTTGCCCGGCACCACTGTGGTCTCCCCAGGCCCCCGGCTCAATAACAACCGTCCTCCCTGCTCACTCTAATGGCCTGGCCGAGTCTTCCCGCTGTGTTATTGCAAAGATCTGCGACTTGCAGAGAGAGAGAGAGAGAAAGATAGAGAGAGGGAGCAAGAGAGAGAAAGATAGATAGAGAGAGACAGGGAGAGAAGCTTCCTTTGGCTTTCCGAGGTTCAAGCCACCGTGATTTGGACACGGCTCCTCCGGGAACGTAACTGAATTCTGACACAGGCATTTGTCAAGAGCCCCCTCTTCCTGCCCTATCGTTTTGCCGAGGAATGGATCCGCCCTGGCCCCGGGCCAGCGGTGCGAGTCACGGATTTCTGAGGTCTGCAGAGGGATAGAACGCATCCAGGTCTTCCTGCCGGAGCCTGCAGCGCGCCGCGCCCGCGCCAACAACACGTCCTGACGTCACGCCCCTAGCGGCCTCCCGCTCGCCACTTGCCGCTCGCCGGAGGAGGAGGCGGAGAGAGAGGTGAGGAACGCAGCAGCAGTGCAGCCCACGCACTGTATATGTAGAAAAACATGTAGGACTGCACGGCGGGGAGTCTGTTGTGTGTTGAGGAGTGAGAAAAAAAGAACGAGAGGCACAGAGTGAGTCTATGTGTGTGGACTTATGGGTAGATGAGTCCATATGAGAGTGTCAGAGGTCCTGTGATTGCTATTCCATGTGCAATTCACAGGGGAATGGAAGAAGATATGATGCTCACAGATGCTCACAGGTGGAGTTAGAAGACTGCTGAAATTTGTAATCATTTGTGTTCAGTGTTCTTTGTAGATCCTCAGCTTCCAAATATGCAGTAGAGGAATATATCAACGTTACATTTTGAGATTTATAGACGCCTGAAAAATGACAGGTGTTATATGGCATATGTACAGTGCCATTACATATTTACAGACATGAGGGTTAGTGAGTCTAGGAGACAAAAATTATTGTGTTCAAGAGGATGTTCAAGAGGATGTCATGTAATGACATTGTGATGCCCTCAGTCAGAAACTATGTAATAGTCGTGTACAGAATGCATTTATCCCAAGTGGATGCAGATGCAGTTTGCAATACTGTTCTCATTTCATCAGCTCATTCACAGGCTTTCCCCCAATGCACATTTAATATTGAGAGAGAGTGAGCATACTGCTGAGTTTGTATATGTGTGTTTGTGTGTCCGTGTATGTGTGTATGTGTGTGTGTGCGCGCGCGCTCGTGTTTGTGTGTGTGTGTATGTGTGTGTGTGTGTGTGTGTGTGTGTGTGTGTGTGTGTGTATGTGTGTGTGTGTGCGTGTGCGTGTGCCCTCATGTGTGTGTGTGTGTGTGTGTGTGTGTGTGTGTGTGTGTATGCCAGGTGTTAACCAGGGACACAGAGGATCTGTGATCTATACAGGTGAGGTAGCATCATTTTTCTACGCTCCCTCAGATCATTTATGCCTCATTTACATTTAACACGAGAGAAGACATCTGTGAGTTCACTGCTCCCTTCCACTCTCTCGCCCCCCCCCCCTCCCCCTCCCCTCCCCCCACCTTCTTCCAGCCCCCTCTCCCAGATCATCTCTGTCATGGCAGCATTCATGTGTTATGCTTCTCCCTCCCTCTCTCTATAGTATGCTTGTTTCATGGAATCAGTATTTCATGGTATTGGAAACCGCAATTACTTTACAATTAAACTGACAGAAGGTAATATAAATATAAAATGGGTACATTGCGTGGAATTCTTTCGTAATTTTAAAGGGACGATGTTGTGAAAAAGCTTATTTAACCAGCCTTGAATGTAATTGACTTGTCCTGACAAGTGTGGTGTTCAAACATTACTTTTTAATCAAACAATACTGTCACAAATCAAACATAATGTGTGATGTTTTAAGGCTTTAAATAGCATCATGTTCCATATGCTAAACTGTTTGCACATTGACTTGAACAATTTATAATGTCAAATAATGTCAAGTAGATTGGTGGTAGATTGGTACAGATGTGGTTTCTAATAAGGACTGGAAAACTGTAAACATTTTGAAAGCAAACAAAACTATATGGCATTGCTGAAAACTTTACTACATAACACATGTTTACTACATAACTACATGACTAAAAATCTATTTTTTTTTTTCAAATTAAATTTAGTCCATGGACTTAGATATATGATTAGCAGTGATTCAGTACCTTGCACATGTAAAATGTAATTTATTTCTATAAAATACAGTAAAGTTTAGACTAAGCAGTACAAGCACAATAATTAGGAACTATAAGAATTTATTAAGAAGCAATATTTGAAAACCATACAGTACATGTTTTTTCCACAGTCAAGGTGGGCAGTCATAAAACGATAAAAAAACATTGTCAATTGTGTTTTTCACCTTCAGGTGTCATACCTGTAGGGAGGTCTACTTTGTACCATATCAGAAATGTCAGAACCTTGTGTGTAATTATTGATTGTGAACAAACCCAGTGACATATTTGCACCTGGGCTGTTACCTATGTCACTTTATTTTGGTTGTGGTGTCTAATGATTAATCAGGGTCCTGTGGCTTCAGCAGAGAAGTACAGCGTTACCAGCCGGTCCTTACATGGCTCAGTGTGTGAAAAGAAAAGTACAAAAGCCGCCGCACTGTGCCTGAGTCTCAGCCCTGTTGGAGCAGGGGCCTCCGAAGACTTCCTGTCTGATGAAATCTATCCTGTGGGAATTTTTAATTAGGATCCTCACACATGACAATCACTGCTGCTCAGACTTTCTCTCTCTCTCTCTCTCTCTCTCTCTCTCTCTCTTTCTCTCTCGCTCTTGCTCTCCTCCTCTCTCTTGCTCTCTCTCTCTCGCTCTTGCTCTCTAGTGTGCCACTTATACCACAATACCTCCATTACCCTTCATTATTTTCCTGTTTTGGAGCTAAGCTGGATTAGTAACACTACATCTTTATACTCTTTCCTGTACAGTTTGTCAGTGGTATATGTTAGTTGTAACGCTATATAATACATTCATTGCACTAGCTTAGTATACGTTGCATACAATTAAGTGGTGGAATAAGTTTTCATAATCATGACTATCGGTACTTTTGCCACTCTTAACATGGGTAGATACTTCTGCAAGGCTTTAAATGCAAAACATGAAAAGATTTGTACAGTAGACCTCCATGTAAATATGTAATTGCATGCCCAACACAGTGGATAGAAAAGCCTCAAGGAGCTCTATATGAAAGACTGAAGACAAATGAAATTCCAACACAAATACCATCACGCCTGACAGCCATCAGTCATAACCTGCTGACTGCTCCCAACCGCGGAGCTGTTATTGCTTTCAGCCTACACCTATACATCTCCATGGGAGGCCCCCTGGCTACTCAGGGCTTTTAATGTTAACAGCCCCTCGTTATCGTCTTGATTTCCCCCATTCCCATCAGACGGCATTGATCAAATATCACACTTAGCAGGGACCAAGGCAGACATTAGCCCTGATGCCTGCTTGTTGTGCCCAGAGAACACATTGCGCACAGCCCTGCGATGCCCACACATAAATGCCATTATGTCTGATTGCTCGCTCCATCTCTGGGCCCTCGCTGTACATTAGTGGGTTTACCTGTTATTTATACTTGGCTGAAGTGGAGGCTTTCGGGGTGGCGGCATTAGCCGGGGCTATTTTTCCAGGCGCGAAGGGCGTGCTCGGAAGTGATTGGGCGTAATGTTGCTGGAGAGTCCTGGCTGCATTGGAGGGCTGATTCGGTCTCTGAGTGTCTTTGTGTTATTTGGATGGATGCACTTGATCCGCACACAAAATATCTGGGCTAATGTACAGATGAGCACGAGACGTCTCTGTAACTTTGCACCAGTGTTACAGTACATCAAATGAAACATCTCCCTAGGATGCGCTTACATGAAATTAGTTTGCCTGTGAAACAATCACTGTAAGCTCCTTGACTGTTCACCAAGCAAAGAACAATGTAGTCATAGATAAGGCGATAAGGAAGCAGATAAGGAAATGGGTGTTTTTAAATAAGACATTTGAATGGGGGCAGATTTCAATAGACTTTAATATAAATATTATGTTTTATATGCTTAAAAAGGAGGCATCAAGTGTATTAGTGGGTAGCAGGGTGCTGTCTGAATTCAATGCCCAAATTGAAATGGCCCGTAGCAAAAAATAGTACTATAACTGTGTCATGGTGGCAGGCATGAACCTGTTGGTGATGCAAAGCCTGTAAATAATTGCTTCATTTCCTGACACAATGGCAAATCGCCACTCCAGCTCTCGGCTTGCCAGCAGTGGGTATCTTTCATCATCGCGCTGGTGGTGATCGCCATCGTGCCATGCCAAGGAGGCAAGGGATGCCCAATTCTTCCAGGCAAAAAAGAGAGAGGAAAATAATAAAAAAAAAAAACATTTGTGCAGTTGTGAATTTGATTGTCATGCTAATTTGGACGACTGAGGCGATTAAGACACGTTGAGGCTGGTCTCTCAGGCGCGAGCATGCTGTTGCCAAGGAGATTCGCAGCTAAAACACTTTCTTATCAGTCACAATAAAAGCGCGGATCTCCTGCGGGGAAAACAAGGACTCAGTGCACTCGATGCCCGCTCGCTCTTCCCCTGGCCCTGGCGGATTTGTGCGCAGCATAGTGTGTAGGTGGATGCGCCAGCACGCCGTGTGTGTGTGTGTGTGTGTGTGTGTGTGAGTGAGTGAGTGAGTGTGCTTACGAGCGTCACGCGGGATGATCTGCTCGACATGCTTTAAACACGCAACAACAATGCCTCATTTCTCCCACTGCCCCTCGGGCGTGAGCCTTTGCTTTGGGTCCTGTGTAGTCAGCGAGTGCCAGCGGCGGGCAGTTTTGAGAAGCGGGGGGTTGGGGGGGCCTACCGCATGTGAGAAAGAAAAAGAAAGGCGGAAATATGTCAGACTTTTTCGTCGATGAAAGGAGTGCTTACTGAATACTACTTTCACGCAGAGAACATTCATGAGGTTGCCTATTAACTCATTGAGTGCCAAAAACGTAATATTACATTTTTCCTTCCCATGCGTTGAGTGCCAAAAACTTAATATTACGTTTTTAGCTTTTTTTTTAATTACGAAACTAGACACTCTAACACACCTTATATGTGATTTTGGGTACTCTGTGATGAATGGAAATTAAATATATGAAGATCGAAATCTCATGAAAACGCAAGATCTGGACATTTTATCTGGACGTTTGATCTTAACTCGGCTTTTGATGGTTGCCGCTTTGTTTTGAATCAGTCACTGATTAGCCTATCAGTGACATGCACGCCAGGTCAAAATCAGGTAATTTATTTTCGTGGATTTATCACTAGGTGGCAGGTCTCTTTAGATCTCTTCCCAGAAACTTTGCAGGCAACACTTCTCAGGTGCTGAAGGGAGAAATTAAAAAGTCGAAGAAAAAGATATTGCAGCAGGTGCGTTTTCGCCAGACAACGCTGGATGAGTCCACCTTTCTACTAAGACAAGATGACTCTGACCACGATAGGTCAAAAACATTACAAGGAGTGACTGAACACCGTGCTGAGTTCCATCTCCACCACGAGCCGGGCCTAGCGGAGTGGGTGGAAGGCCGAGTCACGCTTGCAAGAGGGCATGCCCTTGCCAGAGTGCCGAATATGTCGGTGATAGTGACTCATAAAAGATGCAATATCTCCATTTCTAGAAACAAAACAGGGATTTTGATGAAAACTTGCCACTGTTTAGCTTGGGATTTCTCAGGAACAGAGGCGTGTATAAATACGTGAGGCGTGAGCTTAAAGTCTCACCTTTCAAACGAGCCATTGTATGTGTTTATAGCTATAACACAGAATATGCTGTGGCTGTACAAAAATCATCAACAATGGTCTAGATTGCTGGCACTTTAGGACAAAGCTTCCGAAAACAGCTTGGCATTCAATGAGTTAAGGTCTGTCCACCTACCATTTCCTTTAGAGCATTACAAAAAAAGCAAAAAATAAATAAATAACTAAATAAATACAAAATAGAGGAAGAGAGAATAGAGAAAGAGTGAGGGGAAAAAAACAGCTTGATGCAGTCAGCCAAGGTCCCATCCTCCAGTGTGCATCCGCGCAGACGGCTAATTAGCCTTTAATTGTGATATGTTTGTCATGACGGACGTTTGTGTGCCGGGGTCGGTGCCACGCGGCCGGGGCTGTGGACCCGGCGCTCTCCCCGGGATTGGACATGTGAGTGCGAGCGCCCGGAGGTGGGGTGGGGGTGGGGGGTTGATGTTTGGGTGGTTTGGGGTGAGGCGCCTAATGGCAGCCTCCCGCTCCTGCCTGGCTTCGTAATGACAGAGTTCACAGTGACCCCTGCCCTGGCTCCCGGATCCCTGCTCTGCCACTGTCCACTGCCTTGAGACATTTCCTTTCTTTTTCTCTCTCTCTCTCTCTGTTTTTTTTTTTTATTCAGAGGAGGCCGCCAAATGTTTTAATGGAGAGTGATGCCACAGAGGATGGGCGGGGGTGGAAGTGAACGTGTGAAGGACACAGTGTCACGGCTCAACAACAAACGCTTTGACCTAGAGGCACTGCAAGATCAGGACAAGGTCTATGTGCTGGGTCGTCATAGCTGCGCTTCTTGCCACAACTAAATTACTTCACTCTGATGAAACTCTTTGAGTCCTTCATTTTACTTCATTTCAGACCCTGATATGCTGCAATATTTTGAAATCCATAGGAGAATGATTTGCGTATTTTACATATGTATTTTTATCATGGTCAAGTGGGGTGTTGGGAAGAAAGCATAACTTTTAATCAAACTTGTGACATGAGACAGTGACAAGAATTGTTCCCAAATAAGCTGCATGTATTCTGTGAGTGCAATTTAAGTCAGCAAATGAAAAAGAAAAACATGCCAAAACGGATGTCAAACCTCGACACATCTGTCTACATCTTAATTATGATTGGTGACATTAGCAAGAGCTATGTGATACAACCCAGAGACAGTCATCTACCTCTGTGCTTAACACGAAGCTCCGATATTGGACATGTGATTTTTTCTCTCCTGAGAAGGTACCAAGCATGTGTCATCTCATCTGAGAATGTGAAAATTGAGTTAACAATGTCTCATTATGCCCGAGACCAAAGCAAGGTGAGCCATCAGCATTCCGCTGGCTTTCTGGGAGATGATTACCCTTGTTCTGTCAGTGTCAGCTGAGATGTGCACAGGGAAGAAGGTCTTTAAAAACATCTTCCTCCCGTGGCGGACACGCGGCGCAATTATCTTTGCCACAGCCTCGGCCAAGGAGGAACCCGTCAGCAGGCAGGCGGGCAGGCAGCGAGCGGAGGCAGCGCCGGCGCTGTGGGTGGACTGCCTGCTGGAAGGTCACCGAGCCCATCTTGAATCCAGACGCACCACTAGGCTCTGCGTGTGTGTCTGTGTGTGTGTGTGTGTGTGTGTGTGTGCTTGTTTATTTGTTAGCATGCGGGGAGAACTTGGAAGTGAAAAGAGTTGAAGAATTTTAGCAGTTGTTTTTTTTTCCCCTCTGAGCCTGTCTGATGTAGAGAGAAGATGAAGAAGAAGAAGAAGAAGAAAAAGAAAAAGAAGAAGAAGAAAAAGAAAAAGAAGAAGAAGAAAAAGAAGAAGAAGAAGAAGAAAAAGAAGAAGAAGAAGAAGAAGAAGATGAAGAAGAAGAAGAAGAAGAAGAGAATGGGTGAGAAAGAGGCACACATGTTCCCTCTCTGATAGTGAGAATGACAATGGCATATTATTTACTTACTCGTGTCACATGGGTAAGGTAGAAAAAAGTCAAGGCTGGACTCAATAGTACAACCTAAATGAAGCACTCCAGTTTTGATATAATGAACTAGCCTAATAAGCTAGTTAACTCATAGTAGGCTATGAGCTATTTTCATCTCCCGCTCTCAAGTGAACAATAGTGTCAGATTCTCACTGTAACCCAAGCATGGCATGCTAAGGGATGTCACCTGGAGTCTTAATTAGGTGATGTGCCATTCTAATGAAACAAGATTGAAGCAGTTACAATAAAGTCATTTTAGGCAAATATCTCCACTTGGCAGCCATATTGCAACACATTTTGGGCACTTATCTGGCATCTGCGGGTGTGCGGGTGTGCAAGGCTTCATGACACCAACCTCGCTCCAGCTGCGAGATCACAACACATGATTGGCACCAGGGATATAGTGGAGGCTAAACACATGTAAATGCCTCCTGAAATTTGGAAATAGCGTTTACGCACCTCTAAATTGCGTTTATCCACCTCTAAATAGCATACCGTTCAAAAACAATTCTAAGTTAAGCTTATGTCGTTTTACAATTATCTATAGTTTCATATTGTACGTTTCATATTGTTGAACCTGGCCTGCGCTACACAGTTTATCCATATTGTGCTGCATTATGGTGTCAGTGACCATTGTTGTAAACACACGAAACACAACTTCAATAGAGACAAGAAGATAGGCTAGCTCAACAGGACATAGCCTAAGCCTACACTACCTCTGCGGAGTTAGTAACTCGGTGTGTTGCCAAATCTTGTAAAAAATAGGTAAAATAAATTCTATGCATGGACTTTCTTCTTTTAATCCAGATATCGCAGCATGGAAAAGTAACGAACCACGAGAGAACAAAAACAAACAAATAAAACAGTCAAAAGAGCAGTGCCCTTTTGGATGTGTTATAGAGCTGTAGTTGCACTTAGTTGTTAGCGATTGATCATGTTGCTTTTTCAAATGAAATACATTTGTTAGTATAGGCTAGCCGATTGTCAAAATAGGGAAATTAAAAAGCGTTAAATTTTCAACCCGTATAGTCTACACAAACGTGTTGGGATAAACCATGGGATAAACACCGACAGTAGGTATATGGGGGCCCACTACAGGTCGTCGCCCACCCCAATAGTGAACCATTAGCTCCGCCCCTGGTCTTGCGGCAGTCAGCAGTCAGTATTTAGTCACAGGTTGTTATAACTGGTTAACTGGTTAAATAACTGGTTGTTATTTCATGTATTCTCTGGCATTTAAGCCAATGGAAGCTAATGACAAGCTCCCTTTGCTAGTTAGCTAGTTAATGTTAGGCTATAGTCTAATTATATATATAATATTAATATTAACCAACCACGGGCACCCGCGTTTGCAATGTAGCCTGAAATAAAGTTAAATTTCTCATAATTGGCTCACCAATAAAATACAATCATGGATTTCGGAACACTTTATAATAACTACACACCATTCATCATTTATTAAGCCGTTGTTACTTATTAGTTAATGGTTTGTTCATCATTAGTAATTTCTAATTTATCATCAGTAAAGCATTTGTTCACACAGTTATAAATAGTTTGTTCATAGTAAATAAGCCTATATCTTAAATATGTTTATACATTATAGTTAATACTTAATGAATGATGCAATAATATGTTTTTGATTAAGTAATATTTCCATTATTTAACAGTTGTTACATACACATGCACTAATGATTAGTTAGGGTGAGGATACATATTTTATAAACCACTTCCTAATACTATAATTATTAATTAACTCAGGAGTTACAAGTGGTTAGTTAATGATATTTTGTGAGCTCATCTAAAGTGAGGACGTTTTATGCCTTGCAACACATTTACAAATGAGTTATAAAGTTTACACTTGCATTTATTCATTTAGCCGACACTTTCACCCAAAGCGACTTACACATGTCAATGAAATTAAAGGCCAAGGCCACATTGGTGGACACCGGGGTTTGAACCCCCAACTTTATGGGTTACTGCATGTTAACCCGGCTCCCTATCCACTACACTATTTCTGCCCAATGGTATTACATTACATTACATTACATTACATTACATTTGGCTGACGCTTTTTTAACCAAAGCGACTAACAACATGGTAAACAGTAAGTTTTAGAACAATTCTCACAATTTTAGGACAGTTTAAAAAAAACATTAGAGTACAGTAAGAATAAGTGCGTCGGTGAGTGCTGTACAGTTACTTGTCAGTTTAAAACGGCTGGTGAGTGCTAGGAGTGCTAGGATCAGTAAGACTTGTATTACAACAGTCAATTCAAAAATATAATATAGATATGCCTGTTTACTATGAACAAACCATTTTTAACTGTGTGTAAACATGATTTACAGATGAGAATTAATGTAGGAATAATGCTTTACAAATGAAGAATACAGGATTTAATAATAGTTTACAGATGTTTAATAACAGTGTGTAGTTGAAGAAAACAGAAACTCTTGCATAGTTGTAGGGGTTTCTGTCCGGGCCAAGGTAGTGTAGTGGTTAAGGAGCTGGACTAGCATGCAGTAGCCTGAAAAGTTGGGGGTTCGATTCCCGGCTTTCACTGTTATGTCAATGGCCTTCAATTTAATTGAAATGTGTACGTCGCTTGTCTGCTAAATGAATGAATGTGAATGTAATCTTTACAACTCATTTGAAAATGTGTTGCAAGGCATAGAAAGTTCTCACTTTAGATAAGCTCACAAAATATCATTAACTAACCACTTGTAATCCCTGAGTTAATCATGAATTATAGTATTAGGAAGTGGTTTATAAAATGTGTATCATCACCCTAACTAATCATTAGTGGATGTGTATATTGCATAATTTATTAAGTATTAACAATACTTCATAAACATATTTTAGATATAGGCTTATTTACTATGAACAAACCATTGATAACTGTGTGTACAAATATTTTATTTATGATAATTAACATAGGAACAATGGTTTACAAATGATGAACAAAGCATTTTGTAATAGTTTGCAACTGGTTTATAATAAGAAAATGATTTCATTATAAGTGGTTGTTTCATTACTTATTAAGTATAAATCATGTACTTACAAACATGTTTTTTGGATAGGCTTATTTACTATGAACAACCCATTTATAATTGTGTGAACAAATGCTTTACTGATGATAAATTATGTATGAACAAGAAATTACTAATGATGAACAAACCATTAACTAATAAGTAACAAAGGCTTAATAAATGATGAATTGTGTGTAGTTATTATAAAGTGTTACCTGGATTTCATATGTCTTACTTTTCATGTTTATTAGGTCATTCTGACATACTGACAACATCCTGACATTTTTGTTCTCTCTTTATTGTGATTTAATAAACTTTATAGAATTCAGCCATATTTATTCCTGCTGGAGTTAACAATGAACTTAGATTAATGTAGGAATTGAATAGTGACTGTGTGGCCTATGAGGGAATATCCAGTGATATCCTTGGTGTGTAATGTGGTTGAGTGATGTGGTCAGGATACACACTGGTATACTGTGGTCCGCCTTACCGGTGACAGAGTCGTGGTCCGCCTGATCACAGAATTTATAGTTTACCTGGTAACACTTTACTTGACAGTATCGACATAAGAGTGACATGACACTGTCATGAACACATGAAACTGTCATGACACATGAACTCTAACCCTAACCCTAATCCTAACTCTAACCTTAAAGGAACCATATGTAAGATTGTAGCCAAAACTGGTACTGCAATAACTTTCAAATAACTGTAGAGCGGTGTATCCAATCCCCCTCCCCCCTGACTCGAGGTTGCCAACCCGGATAGCGAAACACTACTGACTTCGTGATTAGTAGATAGGGAGAGGGTGGCGCATCAGGCCAAAACACAACATGACATGACAAAACACAACATCAACATCAGTTGAGGGCTGCAACTTCACTTTTTAAATGACAATATCCTGGCCGGACTACTGTTGTCAGTGATATAAGTATTTGAAATAAACATGATTTCTTAATGTCTAGTGACATATCAGGGCCATTTTATGATTAATTGAAATATTTTTCTTACATACGGTTCCTTTAACCCTAACCCTAATCCTAACTTGTTATGACGAAAACCGAATCACACTTAATGACAGAAGCATTATATCATAAACGTTTATGACTTGTTTATGACACATTCATGACAGTCATGTCACTCTTATGTCGATACTGTCAAGTAAAGTGTAGCCGTTTACCCTCTTTTTTATCACTACACCACTGATTGGCACAATGTATTCACTACATACCACATGATTGGTACGATGTATTCACATGTCAACTTTTGGTGGCGGAAGGGACTGGGAAGGGAATATGTGTAGACAACTGCCATGTTTGCTGCCATGTTTGCATTACAAACCCCATACATTTCTATGGGAGATTCTTTGAGTGCTGTGTCTCCTCATTAGAAAGTCTCTGGTTACAGTAGGCCATGTTCATTTCCTGTTTCTCATACAAGTCTGATATAAACTCCACATCACCACAGCCATTCCCCCTCGACTTGCTGAAAACCTGAGCACTTCAGCATCTGAATGCTAATGAAGCCAGCAGGAAACACTGTCTTATTTAGCAGAATCGGGAGCGGAACGCAACTCAGTCACCTCCTTCCCACGATTTACACACACAGGACCGTAAACACACAGGCCCTGGTGACTGACAGAATAGGGAGAGGCATCCCGAGGGGACTAAGCACAGTCCCATTTGTAGCTGGCTGCCTGGTAGGGTATCTGTTTCGAAGAGGCCCATCTGTTAAATCCCAGTGGAACCTGCACTGGGCTGGGCTATGCTCTGTCTCCCCTCCCAATGCTGTCAGAGGTGAAAACGGATGTTGGATCTTTGGCACTTATTGGCTGTCGCTGGTACATGCATCGCAACTCTTAAATGAGTCTATGTTCCCGGGAGTTGAGCAGATTGCAGGCATTTACACGTACCCTTGTAGCCAGAAGTCGGACAGACCGGCTGTTGAGAGATGGCCGAGTTCTATGGAGTGAAACATTGTAAGCCTGCCAACCAACATGTTCCACCAAGCAACATTTTTATAGTGTAACAGAAAACTAACCAAACTTACTTGTTTAGTTACCAACATATGCAAAAAATGGCAGACTTTGACAGACAAAAGGGTTAAAGCTGTTGTGGCCAAATATTTGTGACAATCTTATTTTCTGACAACAATCCAATAACATACTCATCCGACAAGGTGCCAATATGCCACTGCATTCTGGTCTAGTATTAGCCCCGTCCGCTGAGGCAAGCCCAGCAGCACAGCTCAGCATGTCATTTGACAGTCGAGAGTCTCTTTTAACCCTCGCAATGCACGTTTTCTAAACCCACCTTAAGGGGCCACAGTGTTTTGTGTCAGA
Source organism: Alosa sapidissima (assembly GCF_018492685.1). Taxonomy (NCBI): domain Eukaryota; kingdom Metazoa; phylum Chordata; class Actinopteri; order Clupeiformes; family Clupeidae; genus Alosa; species Alosa sapidissima. The sequence goes on from NC_055964.1 coordinate 12,047,362, forward strand.
CTTCTGACAGTGATTATACATCTGGCTTTCTGTAGTAATCGTTATAGCTGTGTGGATTTTTTTTTTGGATGAGACAGGTGCATGCGGGGATGGGCGGGGAGAAGAGTGACATGGCCCCCGGCTCCAGCATGCGGCCCCCTGCAGGTCTGTCTTTTGTATTGCACCCCCCGGTGACTTTGACAAGCACCCCCCCCCACACACACACATATACACGCACATGGACACACACACACAGACACACACACATACTCCGCTCACTAGTGACCCCCCCCCGGGCTACAGACACGGCAGACAATACCTATGTCTCAATTTGTCCTGGCTAATAACACAGCCGTGTCTCTGCTCCCGGCGGGCCATTGCTTATCTCCATGTCTGGGAGGGCTGGGGCTCACTCAAGTGCCAGGCCGCTTGATAGAAAGAAGACCGGGGGGGGGGGGGGGGTTAGGAAGAAAGAGGGGGGGGGGTCTTCTTTGCATCTTGTTTTGCTCTCTGCATCTACTCTGTACACATATTTACTCTGTCAATTAAACAATGAGGGGGAGAAGAGTGGATGTAATACCACCACACCATTAATTAACAGAAGCTTTGACTGGTGCTTTTTTGTTTGTGCGAGACATTGGAGCTATAGATTATACTCGTTGCTATAGCACGTGTAGCATCGAGGGGACACATGCTTATTTGATGAGCGCTTTGTGACTGTAGAGCTTGTGTCGACTTATGTCTCGGATTTTCCATCAGAGGTCAACAGCCAGTTCTCCACATTTGTGATTTATATTCCAGTTGTGCTCTATAATTGATTGTAGTTCATTGTATTAGCATTGATCAAAGGCAATGATTTTTACCAACTCTCTCTCTCTTTCTCTCTAAGCTCTGAGACATCAGGCTGTATTGCTTTTCCTTCATGTGACATATCAGGCATAACAATTGCTATTAAGTACATTTCAGGCCCAATTACGCCTGTGCGTGCTGTGCACCCTTCCACTGCAGCCTCTTTAGCCCATAGCAGATGGCTAATAGCATATGAGAGGGCTGGAGCCTTCTCTCTGTGGAGGCTACTGTAAATTATGCCTTTGTTTAGACATTTCAATTCACTTCAGAATTCGACATGAAAAATGATGAGAAATCATTGCCTAAGGGATCACAGTAGCTGTTCAAATGTTGTGGCTCTCTCTCTCTCTCTCTAACGTGTGAGTGTATTACCAAGCACACAAGGGAATTAGAAATGGGATGTTAACCGGCTATTCTCTGGTAATTATGCTCGTGATCGATCCGCTGGAAATGTATGGATGAGAAAAATGCAGGATGAGAGCTCACAGCGAACTGACCTCGAATTGATTAAAGTTTAATCCAGCGCTGTTGAGGGATTTCATACTTATGGAGAGGCAGCTCAAGGCAAATTGCTGACATTTGAACAGCTTGTCCCAGGGGATCACTTCAGCTCGGTTCACCCAAAGTTTCCCTTCTTCGGATACTTTAAGAAAAAGAGGGGGGGAGGGGGGGGGGGGGGGGGTGACAGAGTGTTTCTGGGTCTTGTCTCAACATCACAGACCCATTCAACTGAGTCAGAGAAAGGGGTCTTGGAGGATGACGAGAGTGGTATGGTGGTTATGATTGAGCCCAGTGTACCATCCGTAAACGTACCTCCTGTTCCTGGGGATTATGGCAGCATGGCACAAATCTCTCGAGTGCACTGCAGGCCAAAACATTCAGCTGTTTATGTTTTGCACGTATTCTCACAGCGGAGGGGTCAGGTTTTTTCCTTCTACGAGTTCAAATGTTTTCCTTTTCCAACCTCTCAACCCTTGCCTTCTTTTTTTTTTTCGGGGGGAGGGGGGGTGGCAGTCGGGCACGGGGTCGTTCTCAGAGGTAGCGCTTTCATTGTGAGCTCACAGCAATGGCATTTTCCCATGTACAAGTACGAAAGTTGAAAAGTTTGCAGACGTCATCACACAAAAAAAACAAAAACTGTATGCGCCAGATTTGTGCCACTGAAAAATGATCTTCCCCAAATCCAGAGAAATAAAACCCCTGTTGAACACAATAAACCTTGTATGATATTGTTACTGCTTTATACAAAAAAAAAAAAAAACTTTATAAATACACCAGTATACTGCAAGCATTTAGGATGCTTCAACATAATTGCCTAGAGATAATAATTGCATATAAAAGCTATTCATGAGGGATGAATGGAAAAAACACAAGTAATAGGCTGGATATTGGCCACTCATTAGCCAAGTCCACATATTTGTTCAAAGTAATTGTGTCAGTTAGGTGCTTGTGACCCACAGCATAATGATGGCCCTTATCATCTCCCTGCCTTTGAAATCTATTTGTCACGTGCTCTGTTGAAGTATGCTCTTTAGCATTAGCATAGTGACTCAGAGCTATGATACTCATGGTGATTGCTCCCATGAAGGCATCGTTATTTTTATCCACTCTACAGTTTACTTATATGTATTTCCTTATCCTATATGTCACCTGACGCAAATCACGTCGGTCGCTTTTAGTGAGGCACAATGAAAGCTCCAGGAAACAACTGCAGAGTGTCCACCTTGAAAAAGATTGCTTCAAATGAGGGATAAAGGATAACATATATTTTTATATCGCTCTTGCTCTTGTTTAACACTGAGGTACAAAAAAAAAAACTAAAACTCTCCAATAAGTATAGTTCATAGCTCTTACCACTGCTATTGGAATAAATGGTTTCTGACCAGAAACCTTAGTTTTTGACCTTCATTTCATCCAAATTGAAAATGTCAAGAGGAGATTGTGGCTGTGGCTTTCTCAGCTGGGTTATTAAAAAATGCCAGCACAGGGCCTTCGGCAAGTCTGCTTGGAGATGGTGAATCACTCCTTTTTAAGGACAGCCAAATTATGCAAAGATAATCGTGTTCGAAGATTAGCGAGTTGCATCCCCCCCCCCCTTCCCCGTGCATGCAATGTTACTTAGTTACTTTAGCCTGTCAAAGGAAATTATCGTTGGAAGCAGCAACCCCTTAAATCCATCACTGAGGGCAAAATTTCAAGCCTCTTCATTTACAGAAAGGCCTGAGCCATCCATGATTGTTCTACTCGTTGAAATAGGCCTACTTACCAGAGGTTATCAAATGCAATGTCAGGTTGATTTAATGGCTCGCCCTGTTGGCGTATCAAGATCCTTCATTTCAGAGGATCGCGATTCAAGAGAATCCTCCCACATGTTGCAACACAAAGACAACGAGTTTGAATAGCTTTTCTACAATGGGGGAAAATCTCTTAGATGGAGCTGACAACATTAACACCACAATCAATGCATAAAGGCCTCTGGTACAGGACAACTTTTCTCATCTGTGAACAACTGTGATGTTAACTGTTTTGGATTTCCTTTAAGGTTACTTCTAGCCTTGGTTTCTTTCTCTACCCAGATTGCTTTGATGGATCTTATTACACTCACACACCATACATTCGGCTGAAAATTGAATGTCATCCCAGTCGCTGCCTCCCGGCCCCATATGCCGCAGCCACTCAACGTTAATTATGGAAGTAATATAAAGATTAGTCCGTGCCAAGTTCATCAGTGCCTGGTTTGTTTCCAGCCAACGTTAGGGGAGGGGAAAAAAAAGAGAAAAGTTGACGACGCCACATGGATTCGATGCACAGAGCAGGTAAAAACTGGCACCGAGGGCTGGAGCCGAACTCCGTATGGCGCCCGCATCCTGACACAAATGTTTGGGGAGATGGCAGCCCTATTCATCCATCCATCCACCCACCCACCCAGCCAGCCAGCCAGCCAGCCTCGTGCCACCCACCTCTCCCGGCTGACTCATCCCAGCATCGCAGCTCTGCTTCCAGAAGGGGATGTGTGCTCTCTGCTGGAAGTGAGATATGGATGGTGATGTCTCACAGGCCACATACACACACACACACACAATACACACACAAACTTTTATATACCCTTAACACAGGTAGGTGGGTGGATAGGTGCTAATGCCCCATTCAAACCTCTATCTACAAGAGACCAGGAGAGGATCAGTAGAGAGGGGGTGAAGATTAGTGGGGAAACAAGACCTCAGCACCTTCCTCTTCCTCCATGCCAGCCAGCGATGCTTGTGTTTGTCTTGTCTCGACCAGACACAAGCGGGAGCTCAACGTGGGCACAAGCTGCCAGGAATGTTGGCACAGATGCTTCCTTTTTATTAGCCAAATAGCATTAAGGAGGGCGACGGGTGTGAAACAGAAGGACAGCTTGTAGCAAGCGAGTCGCGAGGCCACAACAGCTCCTCGACTCTGATTAAAGTCGGCGAAGGTAGAGGAGCACGCGGAGCTCATCAGCAGTGTTTGCAGTGTGATAGGCGTGTACGGTGGCTGCTGAGGATCCATAAATCGTTGTCACTCATGGCATAGACGCATATCTGTTTTTATTTGTTTGCCCCGCGGGTCTGTAACTCAAAATATTTGACAGCCCTGTTTATTTTACGGCTCATTACACGCTGTGACTGTAAAGCTATGATTTGTGGCAGCGCTCAAATAAATCAGTAATGTAATTGAGTAGCTCTCAGAATTGAGAGTTGGGGAACAGTGGCGCTTTCTTGTCATGTCTTAACGAGCACTAATATGCCTGGTCTGCCTGTCGTCTCCCAGCGAGCCTGGCCTCTCCGAGTGTCTTCTGCACTGACCCCAGTCAATTACCACCACAGATCACCGACCCTGTCCGTCCGTTCTCATTACCCACACACACACACACACACACACACACACACACACACACACACACACATATACACACACACACACACACACACACACACACACACACACACACACACACATATACACCTGTGTGGGAGCTCTGTAGATTGGCCTTGGTTCACAGTAGAGAGGAGCAGAGGAGAGGAGAGCGAAGGGGAGGGGTACGACATTCTGGCTCTCTTGTCTCTCCTCTGCCCCCTCCTCCACCTCCTCCCCAGCGGTGAGCCCTGGAGGAGCTCGCAGCCCTGGGTGCCCTTGACCGCTCGCTGCCCTCCCTTACGTCCTCTGCCAATGGACCCTCGCTGCCCTCAGAGGAGTCAGGGGGGGCCCCCGGAGTACAAGCTCCTCACCGCTAACTGATGAGCGCCCCATGGACACATGGCTACTACTGTAGCATTACAGCTTCCCTTCAAGAGTCTCCATAAGACTTGTTTTCTGTTAAAAAGTTGTTTTCCCTTTAAAATGGATAATTATTCTCATTCAACGTCTCATCCGTTCTTTAATGTACAGTCGTGGTAGGCATAATTAAGATGGACGTGATAGTCTTTGTAAGGTTATTTTTACTGTTCTTTCCATGGTCTCACTTGTTTGTTGTCATGCTTATTTTTCTGTGTTACAGACCTGAAGTCTTCACATCTTAAAAGTCAGATAATCCGTAGCCGCTCATTAAGATAAATTGCCGGCTATTTATGAACAAACATCTGCCCTTACATCTATGTGTGTAACTTTGTAAGAAAGGGCAATATATCACAGAGAGAGAAAGAGAGGGGGGTGGGGGATTACAGTTTGAAGTAAACGAGATTAATCTCTAGGCCTTCATGCTATTCCTGAGAGACCTAGCCTCACCCCCAGAGCCAGTAACCCAATCCACAGCATCTCCCAGCTCTGTCCCAAAGCAGCAAACACACCAGCAAGCACACCAGCACTGAGCGAGATGGAGAGTGAGGGAGAGTGAAAAACAAGTGTAGAAAAGAGACCAAAACAGAGAGGGGAAGGCTTCTTAGAGATATGGAGGGAAAGAGACAATGTATGGAAAAGAGGGACAGTGACTGAGAGCGGTAGGGTCAGAGAAAGCGAGATGGGGGGAGAGAATGTTAGTAGAAGAAAGATTGATAGAGTGAGGGTCAATGAGAGAGAGAGAGAGAGAGAGAGAGAGATGCCGTGAGAGACAAAGCGTAAAAGAGAGATTAAGTGTGAGAGAGAGAGAGAGAGAGGCCTCCGGATCCCAGCGTGTCAGAATGGTCACACTGGAGCTGTTTGTTGTTTTATCAGTGCCGCCCTGATGCTTTGGGGAGGGAGCGTGACTGACAGCTACTGGTCGTGACTCTAGTTCAGAGAGGCCCCGCTGATGAATGTTCACAGCCAATCTAGGACACGATCGGCCCAAGACCCATAAATTCTCAGGGCCTCGCCAAGCTTGGCTGTGAGTGGCGGGCCTTTGTGTCCACTGCTGCTGGGTAGGGTTTGTTTGTTAGCGGGTGAATGCCCATGTCTTTCAACTTTTGGTAATGTGGGCATTTTTGAGTGCGGGGACCATGGTGTCTGCATTGCGTGTTTGAAACTTTAGGGAATGTCATCTCATGCCATGATTTGGGAATGAAATGGACATGTGATTGCTAGATTATCAGGATAACAGTGTTTGTGTATAAAACTGTACTGTGTGTGTGTGTGTGTGTGTGTGTGCGTGTGTGTGCGTGCATGCATGTACTGTATGTGTGTGGTGTGTTTCTGCATATGCACTGGGGCTGGGTGAGTGGGGAGGTTAAAGGATTACAGCTGTCCCTGGGCTGTGGGAAGTGGCTGGAGGATTCTTCCCATTGGTCATTCCCATGAACCCGCCGCTCACTCACTCTCTCACTCTCTCACTCTCTCGCTCTCTCGCTCTCTCTCACTCTCTCACTCGGGGCACTGCGGGGAGAGAGAGGGACGCCGCCAGGGACTTTCTCTCCACATAGCAGCGTCGGCGTCAGTGGCGCGCGTCGTGACAAATCTTCGGCTATTTATCAACAGGTTGCGCTGGAGCCTAGCGATGCCAGGCCTGCCATGTGGAGAGGCTGATTAGGGTTGGGGGGGGGGGGGGGGCACAACAGGGGCCTGCAGTTCCGCTGAGAAAACTGCCCCTTTGCGAAGGAGGAGGGGGAACAGCCAACAGATGTGAGAATTTCACACTTCCCGCCTGCGTGGCTGGGCTTTATCAAGACGTGCGCGCACGCACGAGAGAGAGAGAGAGGGAGAGAGAGAGAGAGAGAAAAGGAAAACCACAGCAATAATCATGTTGTGCCTGCTGTATTTAGCTGTATTAAAGTGTTTTGCAACTTGGGAGAACACTTAAAAGACAAGCATGTCTCTTGGTGCCTCTCCACATGTGAAAAGCACTGGCCACAAAGTTTATCCTTACAGTATGTTTGGTCCCTGATGGCAGTTTTGGGACAGGGCTTTGCTTTGGTACTGGCAGTTAAATTCATAATTGCAGTTATTTATCTGATGTGTGTGTGTGTGTGTGTTTGTGCATGACATGTATGAAGGTATTTATTTGGTGTGTGTGTGTGTGCATGACATGTATGAAGGTACTTACCTATTGTGTGTGTGTGTGATATGTATGAAGGTATTTATCTGGTGTGTGTGTGTGTGTGTGTGTGTGTGTGTGTGTGTGTGTGTGTGTGTGTGTATGATATGTATGAAGGTACACTTCATGCTGATATGGTGCCCAACGGGAGCATGTGGTCCAGACACAAAAGTGATCTAGGACCTAGAAAGAGAATAATGCACACAGCTTATTATCTTAGAGATTTGTATAATCACTTTTCTGCACCTACAATATCCGTGTTAGCTCTTTCAATACTCTTTCACAAAAGCCAATCCATTCTCCAAGTTTGCCAAACAGAAATCTGCTCTACACTCAGTTAGTAATTTTGCAGCAGAGTTTTTGTGAGTGTAAACACAACCCATGCACAACTTGCAAAAATGTACACACAACTCACTGTTTTACACTCAGTTTGCAATTTAATAACACACATCTGGCAAAACTGTACACACTGGCATCTACTGTACTGACTGTACATACAATAGTTTTGCTATTTACACTATTTTGCACTATTAGGACAATATTGGAAGTGGCTTTACGTTGCATTGCGTATGATGGCAAGACCAAGAAAGAGGGTGAGATCTAGCCTAAATTTGTTTTGTTTTAATCTTTTTTGTTTGTTTTTAATTATTATTTTATTGTTGTTTGATGCCCCCCCCCCCCCCCCACACACACACACACATTTATTTCTCTTGAAATAAGCATCAATACTTTACACAAATTGTGTGTATGCATGTTTGCAGTATAGCACATGTATGACAACACTATATAGCATACGCCATAAGAAGCAATAAGAGTTTTTCATTTACACTATCAGTGTGTAGTTGATTTAGTTCAGTTTAGTGTAGATTCGAGCTTGAAGACCTTTGCAAGAATAGTGTGCTTTTGCCTTTATAATGTTGTGATGGTTTAGTGCAAGGTTTTGTAAGTGTGTAGAGTATTGCAAAAAATAGTTTAAAAATCAAAGCAAAATTAGCACCTAAGTAAGGGGAAAAAATCAGAAAAATAAATATCAAAAATCTTACCTGAAATAAATATGTTCATATTATTTGCTGGATGAGACCTTTAGTGAGAGTTAAATTCTTTCTTAATTAAAAAACTAAATACATTGTTTTTCATGGTAGATGGTATGTCAATTTGTAGATCTTTCTTTCTTTCTGTCTTTTATTCTGTCTTTCTTTCTTTCTTTCTTTCTTTCTTTCTTTCTTTCTGTCTATCTTTTGTAAGGGACACTGGAATTACTTTCACTCGAAAGCCCCCAAAGGACAAGTGGCGAGTAAACATTAATGGCCGTCCCCCTATTAACCTCTCACCACTGCCTGTCCTGAGTTCCCATCTGCTGGGTGAGCTGGCCAACACCCCCCCCCCCCCAAAAAAAAAAAAAAAAAAAACACACACACACACACACACCGTCCCATTCCCTTACTCTCACTCCACACAGCAAAAAGAGGTACAGGAAGCATCTCAACGTTAGAGCCTACATGGAATTGCATTTCCTTTGGGATTTACGGTTTTCCTCTGTAGCAGCGGTGGTCACAGGGAAGTTTGTGGACGTCATTAGCTGTGAGCATGTTGGCGTGATGTATGGAGTGGTTACATTTACACTTCACTTTGGTTCAATACGTCAATTAAACGCTGACAGTTTATTTTAGAAGCATTTTTTCTTTGCACACATATGACCCACGATGCAAATGCGGTTTCTTGCGGTTTTCCTGCAAATCAGAAATGCACTGGTGGTTTTCTCTGTTTTCTCTGTTCCTTCTGCAGACAGGACTGAGATGCAGTATACAGTACTAGTCTTAAGCAACAGAGGGTAATTATGCGTAACATTGAAATATACGAGTCTGTCTTATTCCACAGGGATTTGGTCGTGACCGTGTATCGTTCAAGAGCCACACACACATAGAGGCCTTATTGCAACTGTTATTGCAGGTTTGAAGCCATAGCAGCCACATCAAAGAAACTCAACAACCGTCCCTGTAAACAACAAATCTTCACACTCTCCCTGGAACACAGGTGGCCTGAATTACATGGCTGTTCCTCCCTGTGGCATAAAGGCATTCTTAACATAACGCCAATTAAAAGTCATTAGGAATGAAATGCAAAAACACATACAACAAGGACCTCACAAAGAGGGACTTTTTCTCTTCGGTACATCTGATCTTAATCACATTAAAAAAAAGAAAAGATGGCAAAAGAACAGACCCATTGCTCTGACGCAGACATTGGGCAATTACCCTTGTAGTTAACAAGTTTGCAGTAATATTGTTCCATGTGCTTCCAATAATTGGGTTTGTCACACGTTCTCCATTTTCACAGTCACACTTTGGGAATCACGGGGTGCATGAAGCCAAATGAACTGTAAGTTAGTTTGTTTCTGAACAGTGGCTTGATGACTTTCATTTGCAAAAGTCAAGACAAGGGAATAAGTGAGGCAAGGAATTTGCAACACGGAACATCCTATTCAGTGTCTTGTTTTGGGCCACTTTGGGGCTAAAGGGGAAATGCTATGTCTTGTACGTTTTTAACCAAACAATGGCAATATTTTGCCTTCTATGATTTACTTTGATGCTCTAGGAAGTTTCAAAGAGGACCGAAAGGAATATAAATCAATGTGGATCTGACCACCAAATATTAAATCACTATGAACTTGATTAAATGTGATGTGAAATGTAAATTCAATGCAATGTCTTGTGCATAGCACACAAAGTGAAGGCAGGTTTCTTTTTTTTTTTTTTTTTTTTGACTTGAAGAAGAAAAAAAAGAGACATGATGACAGGCCATCAAGCCCGTACCACCCTGAAACCCTCTCGGAAATCTGTTGACATTTTGTGTTGTTTTTCTATGCCATTTAATCTTCACCCTCCAACACCTTTGAAGCCTTCAATCTGAGCACAAGGTCTTGGGCGCTCCAGTATAGCACTGTGGTGGGCTTCCCTCACCCCTGCCAGTGAAAGAAACATCTTGACTGCAGGACATGGCCACATCCTTTGAAGCAGGCAGGGTTTTTGGAAAAGAGAGAGAGAGATCTGAGATGTATTCCCGTGAAGAAAAAAGAGAAAAAAAAACCCTTCAAACCTTGGCAGATGGGAATTGGCAGATTAGCCATGCTGCTGAAATAGATGTCCATTCACCGTCGGAGAGAGCGAGAGGGAGAGCGAGCGGGCGAGCGAAGGAGCCGCAGACTCGGGTGGCACTGCCAGTCCGTCTCCCTACTGCCAGGAGAGTGTTATGACTCTGGAAGGAAATGAATTGTTGGTACAAGGAGTTCCTTCTTGAAAGAACAGGACAACACCACTGTCATGGGAGGGACAGTCACCCCTGGGCCATATTTTGAAAACCAGACAAACATGGCCAGTGAGGCTCCCGGTGCATATTTCTCATCCAGACCTCCCTTGAAAAGCCTTTCATTTCGCCCCTTCTGTGTGTAAGAATGAAGCCTTTTCAAGCATGGAGGTGAGATGCACTGATGGAATCTCATCTAACAAGTCCAACATTAACACATTTGAATAAGGCCCAGTGAAACATGTCTGAAGTAGTTAAATTGACTAGATTACCCTTTTGGATTTTGTTTGGCTCAGCAACTTTGCATTGAATTAAATGTCACTGGTGAAAACAAGTCAATGCTCTCATATCAACTGACTTAAATTTGAAGTATGTGATTTAAAACAAGAAAGAAAAATAACTGACAATGCTGACAATACATTGATTGCTGTTTTTTTACAGTTAGCTTTTAATTTGATGATACTTTTTTTGTTCTTTTTTTGTACACTTTCTGGGTTTTTAATTTTTTAGAGTACATGGTTATGCAATGTGAATAACCTTTCTAATGCTGTAAATGTTAAGCAATTGTGCATTTTTTTGTTGCTATTCTAAATATTGTATTTATACTTTTTTCCAATAACGTATACTTTTAGTTAGACCCACATCCTAAAAACAGATGCCACTATTACCGGTAATTTAGTCACTTTGAGATGAAGAGTGCGTCTTTTTTAGTAAGGGGTCTGGAGGCCTTAAAAGGTCCTGTTGGTTTATACTGACCACACTCCCATTTGCGAAATCTCCCTCTTGTACAAAATGGAACCAGGTAGCTCCCATTAGGCACTCTGAACCCATTTATAGCCAGAGGTGGACGTGGCGAAGAGACCTGCAACTTTGGGATTTAATTAGTTAAAATGCTATAAAACAATCGGAATGCACAGCCCAAACTGCAAGTCCAAACTCGCTAACACAGTCCAAACTTGCAAACTAGCCTTTCATGGTTTGACTCGGTCAACGAGTGTTGTAGAATGCATAATGCATACAGGGCCTAATTACCATTACTGTGATTGATTGGTCAGTACTTGCAAATAAGACAATGACACTAAGATTGGCTAACAATGGCTTATACATACTAGTACTAAACTCGTGGATTGGTAGTGACATGTGGCAGGTCTGACTGCTGGGGATTGATATAGGCACAGAGCCATGACAGGGGTTTATTTTAGTGTGGGGGACAGGCTCAAGGCAAGGAGAGGGGATAGAAGAAACACACACAGACACACGCACACACACACACACACACACGCACACACACACACACACGCACGCACGCACACAAACACACACACACACAAACACACATAAAACAACAACAACAACAACTCAATTAAGCTTCCAGTAAACAAGTCCATGATTGATTGAGGGCACACATCTGAAGTGTCACTGCTTGCTTCTTTCTCGCTTGTTTGTTCTGTGATGGCGTCGCATACATGCGGCGGATCCTTCCCCTGTAGATTCTCATTATCGCGTCAAACACCTCTTTCCAAATGTGCCCTGTGTACAGATAATAATATCTGGCATATGGTCCGATATGTATGATTGCCACCATTTTCTCTCACCTGCGCAACCTATGAGACGGCGCCGAGATGGCATGCAAAGGTGACATTTTATCACCTCTTGGCTTCGGTTCACTCAATATGTCCCTTAGAGCGGTGGGACCTCAGACGTCGCGCCGTGACACCTTTCAGGCTAATATCTTGGTGCCATGGTGTCAAGGTAAGATCATGGCAAGGGACCTACATAGGGCACACATCTAAGTCTATATATATGATCTCATTTCCAACGTGTCACCCAAAAAACAAAGACATTTAAGTTCACAAAGTTTAAAAACAAGTTACAGAGTTGGCTCAAACAAAAAAAAGTTGGGACTTCTCTCTTTAGTTCTGGTGTCAGTAGAAAGGATCTGTTCATTGGACTTCAATCATTTCCATCTCAGTGGCACAGAGATGGAAGTCTTTCATTGAGTGATGATGACTGATGAATATGGTCACAGTGATTTCTTACTGAGCGTCCTGACCGTAACTCATACAAAGTCTTCAGGGTTAAACACAGCATAGATGTGAGCAGGCGCGGATCAATGCATAGGCTAGATATGGCTGCAGCCTAGGGGCCCCACGTGTTCCAGCCTGCCAGGGGGCCCCCCCAATTGGCCATAAAAAAAAAAAATTCATTCAAATTTACATAAGAGAATAAAACTTAAACTTCATTGGCCCAAAATGAATATTTATTGATACTGATTGGGTAAATATGCGGAGTTCACGGTTAAATTAGGTTTTAAAAATATGCGTAATTTATACAGTAGGCCTAGGCTACAGTTCTGTTAAACACCTTTAGAAAATGTCAGAAAGAAGATATGAGAGCGGGGCTCAAAAGCGAAAGGCTCTAGTGTAAGATCTAAAGAACAGCGAGACCAACATATCCTGCAAAAAAAAGGCTGCTGTCGTGTTTGAGTAGCCTAAACCACATGAGAAAAACATAGAGAACTGTCACGCAAGGGATGCTAACAATGCCACATAATCGCAATATCGTCTTATTCTGAACAAAGTCAATAGTCGGAACATTAATGTCCATGTAAACATAGTGTCACGGTTGATGGAGAGAACGTTAAAATTCTGAGAACACTAGCCATATGCCAATGACAACGGCAATGTTCATGCAGCCACGTTGGTAGGAATATATTGGCTAGTTCATAACTGGCATTAGGCTATTGCATTTGTTGTCAATTAACTGTGCTGGTCTAGCAAATAGTAGGCTATGGTTTTTGTTTTGTGTTGGTTGTTGCTGTAAGGAAGTTGTCAGCAAGGATATTTTGTCTGTGAGTATTTTGCTGCATTTTAAGGATGCTGCCTGATGTGAGTAGGCCAATTATTGCTGTAAGGACGTTGTCTTGTGTGTGAGCAGTTGGTGGTTTAATTGCTGCTGGTGTGAGTAGGCCTGTTTGGTGTTAAGCTGTTGCTGTACCAGCGTTGCAGTGATGATGTATGAGTAGGCCTATCTGGTGGTTCAATTGTATGTTGCCTTGAAGAGGGGCCCCACAGAAAATGTAGCCTAGAGGCCCATGACCACCTTAATCCGGCCCTGGATGTGAGAGCTGTCACTGACACCATAAGCCATTGGAATCGACTTTTCTCATAATATAAGGTAGAGGTGGATCTCCTATATGAGATTTACACTGTACACCATCCCCGTTTCTCAATCATTACTTAACAAATTAAATGTTCACATGGACACGGAAACTGTTGAAGATGAGGTCTTAGGAGGATAAGTTTAGCCATTCATTTTGACCAAGCAAGTAGAGCGCGGTATCTCTAAAAATATCCAAGATATATACATGAATTCACCCTTTTCCATGTCTTTGTCGGTCTGATCTGCATATACATAAGGAGAGAGAGAGACAAAAAAAAAGAGAGAGAGAGAGAGAGAGAGAGAGAGAGAGAGAGAGAGAGAGAGAGAGAGAGAGAGAGAGAGACCTGCCACCTGCACAGATCACTGAACACAGATACAAAGTACAAAATGTTAAATTCCTGGTGTAATTTATGGGGACTTCCCACAGGCTTCTCAATGTATCAAGCAAATCATTCTGGAACAACATAAACTATGCACTATAACACATATGAGGATATAACACTAAACAACTACCATACAATAACACTGCTTCTAGTGTTCTACTTTATTCTAATATATTATAGCTCTCCTTAGTCTTTGTTGTCTCTGACTCTGTGTCCTCTGTGTTAGTGTGCTGTTGTTGTTAGTGTGCATTGTTGTCTCTGACTCTGTGTCCTCTGTGTTAGTGTGCTGTTGATGTCTTTGCTCTGTACCCATGTCCCATGTTGTATTTTCTTTGTCTTTCAAATAATTGCTGCCATCTTGACCAGGACTCCCTGGCAGAAGAGACATTGTGTCTCAATGGGACCTTCCTGATCAAATAAAGGTTTAAATACATAATAAAAAAACCAATACTTACCAGAAAATACTTCTATACTGCACTGCACAGAGGTTGCAAGGGTGGCTGCAAGCCATGCCCCACAAAGTAACCAGAAAGACGCGAAGCTTGAAAGATAAATCACTCAATGGTAATTGATTAGTAATAACAGCTTTATAATGTTTATACAGTGGTAATACATTGTGTCTGTGACTTCCTAACTTTTCACTAAATTCTAAAACAAGATGGCAAAACAGCCGTGCCAGCCATGTTTAAATTGGTTACAAAGTGAAGATACATCAGTGATAAAACATGTTATGTTCACCTAACTCATCATGATCAGTGTCAAGTCCTGATAAGCTATAATAACTGCATACAATGCATTCAAAAGTTATAACATTATGACATACAGTATGTTCCCAGTGAGTTTTAACAGTTCATAATTTACCGTCACAAAGGACCGCAAGCGATGGTTAGCACACAGTTTCTGTGATACACCTCCTCATTGGCAGTCCCAGTCAGGTTACAAGGGAGAAAATCGCGTTGGCACGGACACAATTAAAACCTTCCTGCTGTTTCTACCAACGTTGAACTGTCATTATGTTCGTGTGTGTGTGTTTGTGTGTGTGTGTGTGTGTGTGTGTGTGTGTGTGTGTGTGTGTGTGTGTGCTTTCTCACTCTCTGAATCTCTAAAGCCCCCATGCGTACTGTATGTGGATGCCCATCGGGGCCTTTGACACTGTTACAGCAAATCAATTAAATGTGTTGCAGTGAACGTGCCGAGGAAACAGGATATGCTGTGCTTTTCTTTGGAGATTTGTCGAGAGTGACGTGTATTGAAATAATGGCTGTGAACATCCATCCAAAAGAGCTCTAAATATCAATGCGGTATATATGTTATTCTCCCTTAATACGCTGCATTACTCAATTTATATAGTCATATAAAATTAGATGTTAACTATTATGATGGCAAGCTGTAGGTTAATGAAAATAATAATACACATATATAAACACAGACCTCTCAAGTCTCACGCATTGAGCGTGAGACACACGCATTTCAATGACTTCACACGCCACACATGGCATTTCTCACTCTGAGAAATTGTTAACTTGCCCGCTCAGAAATGTCTAAGGGCTATATTTTACAAACGTGTCACACAACGTTGCTGTCTGTGCGCTCATTCAGCTCAGAGAGCTGCTGTTCAGTTACTAACCTATTGGCCAATCAGAAAATAGGATTTCTCAACCAATCAGGAATTAGTTTTGTTTTGATGTGGGTCCGCAATGTGAAGACTGCTGGTTAGTGATGGGCAAATGAAGCTTTGGTGAACCACTAAACCACAGCAGTGTGAAGCTAGCAACACTAATGAAAAAAAAAATCCAATATGGCTGCCTCATGTAGATTTTTCAACATAAAAGCCCTTACCCAAACCAGTATATGTAACCAAAAATATTGGTTTGCTAAGGACTTTTATGTTGAAAAATGTATGTGTGGCGGCCATCTTTTTGCTTTTCAGCTAGTGTCGCTAGGTTCACACTGCTAGTTCAGTGGTTCACCAAAGCTTCATTTGCCCATCACTACTGCTGGTCTTCGGAGTCGTGGAGTGAAATTAGGCCCGGTGCTTCGTCTGATAATTTGCTGCGCAGTTGATCAAGATACCGCGGACCAACAAAAAAAGAAAACAAACGTTTCTGCCATCGATGTCATTAAACATGGAGCCATAGCTACAATAAAATGGTGGTATGAGCGTTCATTCAATGCAGGCGTCTGCGTGAGAGAAACTGAAACTAATCGATAACGTTGGTACCAAAGCTCCGCTTCAACCTGTTGAATGCTATTTAATTGTTTAACGACACTTAATAGAACAACGTTGATTTTTGGAACTTCCATAGAAACAGTGCAGAGACGGTATAATACATAGCACTGAGTATTGTATAGTCAAATTTGAATATAACGTGGCCAAAAGCTGTAGCCTTCTTTCTATCTGTTAAAGATCAACAGATCAGTGATTTTGCTTGCCAAAAAAGCTGGTATTGTGTTTTCTGAATCCTTACATTCAGGCATTCAAATTAAACTTCATTAAAAAACATGTATTGCTTCTTGCTTCTAGTGTTTTCTCCCCTGAGAAACAAAGTTACACTCCTAGCAAACTTCAAAACTTGAGAGCCCTGTAAACAGGTGTGGTGGAAAGGTGGTAATGGCTGAGAATTGAGAAATGAGGCCAGGATTCAATTCCCAAACCCGATGTTGCAAGTAGGTTTCATTTGGGATAAAAGAGTCTGAGAAATGCCTTTCAATCTGTTTACTTTAACTCTTAACTTAATATATAACAGTGTTGGAAGTAATGGAATACATGTAGCGGAATTGTGTATCTAAAATGCAAAATATGAGTAACTCTAGGCTACTTAAAATAAACCTTAAAATAAATTTAAATTGGTGGTAGGCCTATTCAGTATACAGTTACCCAGATCCTTTGAAGGCATTCATTTTTAAATCATTATA
This sequence comes from Alosa sapidissima, assembly GCF_018492685.1. Taxonomy (NCBI): domain Eukaryota; kingdom Metazoa; phylum Chordata; class Actinopteri; order Clupeiformes; family Clupeidae; genus Alosa; species Alosa sapidissima. Next base: position 12,064,420 of record NC_055964.1, read on the forward strand.
TAGATCTTGGCTTTTCAAACTCAAATTCAAATATTTTTTTTATAACCAAATAATGTATGCATCTCTCATGAGCCCTCTTTCTCTTTCCCTCTCTGGTTATATTGATAGTCAAAATGAAAACCTTGTTTTAGGCCAATAGGGCTTATATCCAGCCATTGTGCTTTAGGCCAGTCATAGTGTCAGTTTCCTTGAAGACAGTGTGTTCTACAAAAGGCATGTAACTGCCCTTGTATTGGTAGTGGATACTTTGACACAATAGCGTTAATAATGTTTTATAGCACATATGCCTATTTATCAATCTATCCTTAGGGTTGTGGGTTATTGTTGCCACTGGCTGGGGGTCTTACTGCCTCATAACCTGACAAAACTGTTTCATCCACAGCTAATGAAACACAATGCAATGCTGATGTAATCCAACATATTTAGAATATGTTACTCACTTACTTACGGAGTTATCTATTGGAATATGTAAAAAAATATTTTTAGGTCATGTACATATATATATATGATCACAGAAGGGAGGGGTGTAATTTCATTGGCTGTTGACCTCAAATATGAACAACCATTTTGCCAGAATCATGTGAGGGGAGCTGCTACTGCTGCTGGTCATTCTTCACCAACTCTGCTGACAGCCTCTGGAGATCCAGTCAGGCAGTGGTTGGGCCAGCCCTCCGGGTCCTGATTGACAGTGTGGTGAGCATGGCTGAAAGCGGTGCCGAGCAGTGCCAGACCAAGCAGATGGAGGGAAAGACGGACTCCTAAGGCCTGACACACATTCGCCCGTGTTCTGCCGACTGGATCTTCGCTCCGAGAGATGTTATTTTTCCTCTGGAACTGTCAAATTTCCCCTGAACGCTGAATAACTCTGGCATTCATCTGCCGCATAACACCAAAAGATGTGTTTGTTCAAGTTGTTGAGGCATCATAATTCCCTGCAATTATGTGTCAACAAACTTGTTACACCAAAAAATAACCCATAATTTTACAGCTACCAAATGATGGACAAATTAGGTAGCAACATGGTGGAATAACAATTTCAATATGCTCTCTATTCAAAAGTTTCAAGATTCATTAAACAATAGTGTTTTTTTAATGTTTTTGTATAAATTGATTCATTAAACAATAGTGTTTTTTATGTTTTTATATAAATTGATTCATTAAACAATACCCTAAATACTTTACAATAAAGAATTCTCATAATCTACAACTCGATCTGTATTTCTCTGCCCACCCTGTGTAGTGCCAGTGCACATCAACCAGGAATCAGTGAGATTCTTTTTAAAATTGTATTCATATGGTACAACTGGATTGTGCATTAGTTTATGGAAGGATGAGAGTGATGAATTGCGGGCGGACAGGTGATATTTTCATCTTCCTCCTCCTCCTCCTCCTGCTGCTGCCATAGTACAGCGTGAGGCATGTCAGTGCGCCAGGCGTCTGCAGCTTGTACTCGGACCAGTGAGCAGCAGCGTTAGCAACAGTAGCAGCGGTAGTGTCCCAGAGCTCAGGGCTCAGACCAGGGCCGCCAGAGTGTTCCCTGATCCGCTCAAATTCCACCTCGGTGCCTACATGCCGCCACTTATGTGGTTAATGGTGAGCCATTCCTCTTCTTTTCCTCCTCTCTCTCTCTCTCCCTGTCTCTTTCTCACTTTCTTGTTCTCTTATTCTTTCCCACTCCTCTCTTTTTCTCTGCCCTGCTCACTTTCTTTCAGTCTCTTCCATCTCTTTTCCAACTTCATCTTTTATTTCTCTATGACTTCTCTATCTTTTTCCTGTTCTCTTCTTCTCCCTACCCTTATGTCCCTCTATTCCTTCTCTCAGACTGTCCCGCGCGTGCACGCATGCACACACGCACACGTACGCACGCACGCACACACACACACACACACACACACACACACACACACACACACACACATTTTATACATCATACTTTTATATCTCCTTCTCCATGAATGCCTCTGTGTAGCCCGGTCCACACCCATGCTCTCTGCCTTCAACTCTATGTTGATCTAGGCACATGCATATTTCATGAGGATTCCTATTTATTATTTATCTGTCAAAAGTATTAACTAAAGGATCTATCCTCAGTGCTTTTCCTGAGATGAGCTGCCTTTTATTTGGAAAAACTGTTGCATCATGGTTGTAGTTACAAATGCTTGGATGCATGTTTTGACTATGTGGGTACTGAGGAACTTATACAACACAAGTGCAATAGGTGACCAGTGTAATAATAGCTGATACGCAACAGCGATCTTTAAAATATTTAGGGTGAGGACAAAAATGGCAACAAGATGTGATGTAAAATGACTGTCATTATCCTCATCATATCAAATTGTGCTTACACATATTCATGCTTCCACACCTGTTCCTATCCTTATGCATGCTCTCACACACACACATGCACACACAAACATGAATGCAGACACACACACACACACACATACATTCAGACCACACACACACTCCCAGTCTACAGTAACAACACACACACACACACACACACACACACACACACACACACACACACAAACATAGGGGGTATCATCACCCAGATAAACACAGGCAGATGACAGATGCGTGGCACGGCCATTCAGCACCTTGACCCAATAAACCACATCCTGCAGGCACCCCGTGGCTTAGGTAAGGACTACAGAGGCAAAGTCATTGTTGTGTCTCTGCCTAATGGTGTTGATACTGCATGGGCAATAAATAACCAGAATGAATAGGCACATAAAAATAATGAATGTAATGGAAGGGGAAGTGGAACGAGGAGATGCATGGTTACATGCTGGCGACAAATTACTGGGGTGGGGGTGGGGGTAAGGGTGGTGGGGATGGTGGTGGGTGATGGTGGGGGGGGGGGGCAGGTAGGGGATGAGAGGGGAGTGGATGAGGGTGGGGGTAAGGGAACAGTCATTACTCCACACTGTGAGTGGGTCTGGCGAACACCTGCGTTTCCCTCTACACCGCTCACCCTAATTAGCCGCGCTGAGCCCCAGGGATGCTGGCGTGCCAGGCCTGCATGACTCTGTAGGTGTAGGCACTGGGGAGGCAGGGGCTGGGGCTAGTGTTGGGTGTTGGTGGGGGATGTCGGGGATGAGAGTTGGGAGTGTTGTGGCGGAAGGGCTCCCCTGCTTTAGTAGTTAGGGGGTCATAATGAAGAGAGGCTCAGGTTGAGAGCAGAATCCTCCCCCATCGTCACGGTAACGCTGAAGATGCTTCAAAAGGGGCGGGATGATGATGAAGAGATAGATAGAGATGGCGTTGAAGGAGGGAGAGAGAAATTGAAGTAGAAATGTATTGAAATGCAGTCACAATGCATCACAAGTGAACATGCGATGGCTGTATCTTACGTAATGGAATCTGATAAAACTCTGAATAGATTCCTTTTAATGAAAATGTCAAGATATTAGACTGTTAATATTCCAGGGCTCATAGCAATGTAGGTGAAAGACCATCATTTCTAAATCTCTAAATACCACCTCATAAGGACTTGCAATACATCTCTTCTCACTTGAGCTATAACACTCAGATCAATTGAAACATATGACAAGAGCTCAAATCTTTACAAATCTTCACTTCCAAAATTCATTAAAGAAATTAAGTAGTAATAAAAGAGTTTAAATGGATCATTTGGTATCAATATCTTTTCAGTATCAGTATCTTAGACATATCAGAAATATATTCCAAAAAGGGAGGATGGATAATTATGCACAAGTGGATAGTTATGTAGAGAGAGAATGAGAGAGATATATTTAAAGTAAAAAGAAAAAAGATATGTTCCCATATTTCAATAACGCACGTATCCCCTGCATGTTGTTAATGAGGGGGGAGAGGAACACCTTCTCTCAGCACGGAGGCAGCACCTGCTGCACTGCTACTGCGGTCTCCAGGGGCGACAGCATGCACGCTGGTAACCTCTGCCACACTACTGCTGGTGATTCACATTTCATAAACACCCTATGAAAGCGCACACACACACACACACACGCACACACACAAACACACACAAACACACACACACTCACACACACACACTCACACACACACACACACACACACACACACACACACACACACACACACACACACACACACAAACACACACACAAACACACACACAAACAAGCCCAGACTGGCAGTTGCCTGCTTTGCACGTTAAAGACGTGCAAAGCTCTCTCTGCCCTCTCCAACACCCCCACACCCAGCCGAGCAGAAATGGCTCCTGTTTAGGCACTATTGACCTGGAACACTCCAAGGAGAGGCTCTTTCCTCATCCTCTCTCTCTCTCTTCCTCTCCTTTTTTCTCTCTGTCTTTTAATCTCTTTCAGTCGCTCTTTCTTTGTGATATGTGTATGTGTGTTTCCTTGCATGTGTGTTTGCACATATGGGTGTTGTTTTATTTGTGCCTATATACTGTATGTGTATGTGTGTGCATTGCTCTCTCTCTCTCTATCTCTCTCTCTCTCTCTCTCTCTCTGTGTGTACGCCAGTGACTGCTCACCAGAGCCAGCGAGGCAGGGAAGTGGGGTCGATCTGATTGGGTTACCGCTCCTCTTGTGGACTGATTGATCCCCTGCTCCAGCCTCTGGGGGGTGTGTGTGTGTGTGTGTGTGTGTGTGTGTGTGTGTGTGTGTGGCGGCAGCATCGATGGAAAGAGAACAAGGGGAGATAGAGATCACAAGGCCCGTTTGACCCCCAGATCTCCCAGACAACAGAGAGGAGAGCAGCCTCCCACCACCACCATCAGTTCCTCCACCACACACACCCAACCACCACCATCAGTACCTCCACCACACACACCCAACCACCACCATCAGTTCCTCCACCACACACACCCAACCACCACCATCAGTACCTCCACCACACACACCCAACCGATGCCCACAAAGAAAGCAACAGCAACGGCTTGTTTAATTGTATCCTTCACCCTTTCACTCACTGTTTCCTCTTCTATACGTCAGCCATGTGTGTGTGTGTGTGTGTGTGTGTGTGTGCTGTGTACTGTATGATGGGCTACACTAGGCTCTGATGAGTGGCTCTGGCTTGGTGCGAGAGGGGTTACGCACTTAGAGAATTGGCACTTCACACAAGACTCGCTCCTCCTGCAGCTCAGAGAAAGCAACAAGCACATAGAGACCACTGACCACTGCAGACTCCCCAAAATGGCAGGAAGGAGAGAAAGAGGGAGAGAATGAGAGAGGGAAAGAGAACAAGAGAGGGAGAGAGAGAGGTTGAGGTTGCTAGAGCCAGTTATGAAGTCAGTTCTGCAAAACATGCCGACTTCATATACAGCCACTGATCAATATGACTGCATTTGCTAATAGGAGGACATGTGCCCTGGGGCAGTGTTAAAGGGCAATAGATGAATGAGATGACTGAAGTGTTAAAGGGCAATAGATGAATAAGACAACTGATGTCTTTGCAGTTGAAATCTGATACCGCTGTACAGATATTGCTAATGCTTCATCTTAAACAGGCTGCAAGGAGTGTCAGAAATAGCATACTAGATTTATTTTCTTCCTCTGTTGTTGCTTTTTATTTCTCTCCGAGAACATGGCTAGCATGAAAGTTTTTTTTTTTTTAAGACTGGTGCAAATGGACTGACGCAGTGGCTAAGCAGAGTATGTGGATATGTGGAGTAAGACTTTTGAGGACAGGGCGATCATGTTGCAGAGGAGAAGAGGAGAGAGAGCTCTGTCAAAATGTATCTGAAGGAGAGTGGTTGAGACTCATGAATGACAATGAGGCATCATGAAACAAAAACACAGCAGAGTTACAGAACAGGAAACAACATTTCGCCTGGAGTACACTTTTAAATGTTTTCACTCCACTCTCTCTTAAGAAGAAAGAGAGAGAGAGAGAGAAGATGGAAGAATGCATATGATCTGTGTTTGTAGCACGAAGCGTCTCACTCGGCAGTTCCATGGTAGTGAATTACACAGGTGCAAAACGTACCAATTTGTCATGATTGTGGTGGAACGCACAAACCCCCTCAAAAGTCCCCATTAATCAATCCCTCAGCTGTCACTGGGCGTTAATGGACCTGATTGGAATTTCCATAAGTACTGCCAGGAGAAAAGGAACATGTCTGCTTATTGCTGTGGCATGATTGGCATCATGCACTTCCTTGCTATGTCCTAATTATGGGATACTTGTGTTCAGCCTTCGTTTTTTTTTAAGGTGAGAGGATGGAGAAATTGTATTACGATTAAATAGTGGAAAGTTTTTTTTTACTGCTTAAGAATACAACTATTTATTTCAATTTAATTCAGTTCAATGGTGCTTTATTAGCATGACTGTAGTGTTGCCAAAGCAATGACAAAGTAATCAAGCAAGGCCATTTAAGGAAAAATAAAATGAGGTCAAATAGTGCAAATAGTGCCAAACAGCAATGTGATACAGTGTGTGCAGTACTATCAATATGTGATACAGTGTGTGCAGTACTATTCTCTCTCTCCATCCCTGTTTGTCATACTCATCTCATTTTGATAAACTTTGCTGCAACTCTCCGAGGGCACATGTTCTAGTCATCCATGGTGCTGGGAACTGCTGTTTAAGTGAGAATGATGAATGAACTCGAGACCTCCTCTAATATTACTGCGCAAACACACTCTGCCATCATGGCCGCCTTGAATGAGTCATTTGCGCCACTTACTGCGGTTACCTTGACAATGTTTGGCAAGCCGAACGCTGGCAAGCTTATAGACTGTCCGTGCAAATACGACAGAAGCAGAACTACAACCACCAGACCTTTTCCTTTCCATAACATTTCAAGTAAACACTTATTTGATTGCATTACCGTCAAGGGCAGCAGTTGTTATGACAACGGGCGAGCACCTTACAAGTGAAGGGGGAGCGGGGGGGGGGGGGGGGGGGGTGAAGATTGTGAAAGGAAGTATAGTGTGTCTATATGAAATAGAGCAGGAGAATGCTATGGAGGAGAAGCACATGGCGGCAAGATGTCACTGGGTATTAGTGGGAGTCTCAAAGTAAAAGTCCAATTATAAACATTTGAATTAATTCATTCAAATATTTTACATCTTGTTTCTGTCAGAATCACAAGGCTTTCAAAAATATTTTTTTCTGCTTTTTGAGTTAGATGACAAATATTTTTGCTGGCAACAGTCCTTATTTAGTCTCTCTCTCTCTCTCTCTCTCTCTCTCTCTCTCTCTCTCTCTCTCTCTCTCTCAAACACACACTTTTATTTCAATCAATACAGGTGATGTTGAACAACCACAGAGGTCGATGGCTGCAGAACCATTACCCGGAACTGTAACTGCATTCTGTGGCACTAAACTGTAAACGTGTTCTTTATTGAGTTTGCATCTATCCACCTACCATACTCTCTGAGCATTTCTGCACAAACCTCTCTCTCTCTCTCTCTCTCTCTCTCTCACACACACACACACACACACACACACACACACACACACACACACACACACACACACACACACACGCACACGACTCACACACTTAGATATTACACATGCACATCCAGAAATTCATTACCATAGCACATTACTTTGGGCACCACCAATCGGAAGTGGCTTTAAAAAACAAATTTCTCCCATATGAACATTAATTGAAACGTGTTCTCTTGTTCTCTTCTACTCGCTTAGCAAAACCATGCAATATGTGGCAGGTCAGTGGAAAACCGTAAAGAACATATTTTGCTCCCAGAAATAGCTTGTATATTTTAGCACCCTGCGTGCTGGGTGGCTGTAGGTGGAGAGGAAGAAAAACAGTATGCAATAATACACAAGATCAAGATGTTACAGGACGTGAAATGATGATTCAAAGTGTTCTCGCTGAGAGAAAAAAAGGGTGGAAGAAACATATTCATGCAGAGCCCCTTTCTTCCATCCCTTGACTTGACTGGAATTTCATCATGACAGTCGTTAAAACAAATACGTAACCCCAAGTCCAATATGACTCGTTTTTCCATCAGCATGTTTTTTTTTCTTATTGTTGTCTTTCATTTCCTCTCATTCACACTCATCACCAATGTCTTCTCCTCTCCTTCCTTCTCTCCATCCCCTCATTCTCTCCCCCCATTTCTCTCTTCGTACCATCTCTTACTTCACCAGCCTATTCAAGCTCCCTCCCTCCCTCCACCCACCCATCTTTCCCTCCCTCTCCCTCCCTCCCTCTCTACCTACCAGTCAGACATGTTTCAGCAATACACCAGTCAGACCCGTTACATCACAGGAGTACTTGTTGGGAAAACCTACTGTTAGAAGTAAACTTGGTTAAGCAGCGTTTAGCTGCTATGCGGTTCAGCTTTGGAACCAACTTCCAGATGACATCAAAAATGCCCCAACTGTTCCCAGTTTCAAATCTACACTTAATACCAAACTCTTCTTGAATACTTTCTGCTAATGCACTTCAGATGCACTTTGTATTTTACCTTTTATTTACTTGAAATAAGTCTCTTAAAACTATGTTTGTTTTGTCCTTTTATGCTTTTATTTACTATCATTTCCTATTTTTTTTGCCATTGTTTATGTAAACCACACTGAGCTGCCTCTGTATATGAAACGCTCTACACAAATACATTTCCCTCGCTTTTCCTGGCATCTCTCTCCCTCTCTCTCTCTCTCCCCCATTTATTTTCCGCCCACTCTTGCTGTGTGTTTCGACCATCGTGCTCGCGCAGTGATACTTTCCTGGCCGTTCAAAGTCATCCTTTTCCCAGCTCCTATCTGTCGGCGCGGGAAGACTGATCTGTGGCGGCCGGCACGCTGACAGAAGTAGGCTGCGGACGGCAGGGCCGGGGCCCAATCAGTGGCGATATGCATAGTAATGTGTGGCAGAGGCGGGATAATGAACTTCCCAGCTTGCAGCCTGGAAGGGTATCCTCCGGTGTGCTCGCGTGATTTATTTCCTCTGTCAAGAGCCAGGACAGCCAGGACTTGTCCTTCCCCATGGTCCTCGGGAACACAGAGCAAGAGAGAGAGAGAGAGAGAGAGAGATGGAGAGAGAGAGAGATGGAGAGAGAGAGAGAGAGAGAGAGAGAGAGAGAGAGAGAGAGAGAGAGAGAGAGAGAGAGAGAGAGAGAGAGAAACAGCAAGATAAGAGCTCAAGGTACCCAAGCTGGGCCCAAAACACGGAGCGCCCTACATTTACTGTACCGGCTGTGGGGACTGGCCAGCAGTGGAGCCCACTGCTCAAGCAGCTGGCTGTGGACCTGGACTGTGGAGCGGAGCGGAGCGGAATGTTTGGGCTTTTGTTGTTTCACCATCCCATCTCTTTTCCAGATCCCGTTTGACTCCTCAGAGGGAACGCCGGAGAAGGTGGAGTCGTTCCACAGTTTGTTTGTTTGTTTGTTTGTTTGTTTGTTTGTTGGTTTTTGTTTTGTTTCATTTAAATCTCAAAGCAAACCTAAATTACGCACCCATGGTTGTTTATATGCAGGCAGTGATGACGGATGGGCCTCCCCATGGAGCAGGGTGCTGCTCTGCCTGACTAAATCAGCCAGGATAATAAGGTGGGCCGTGGTCCTCACTGACAGAAGCATCCTGCGTCGATAGGGAGGCTGTAACTCTTATCTCCTGAGGCGGCCGTGAGGTGGGCGAGCCTCTCAGCGCAGCAAATGGCTCTCGTTAGCCAAGAATCCGTCCGATATCTATCACACGCTCGAGTGCCGAGATCTCGCCGTGGCTCATCATGCAGCTCTACCGTTTTGTGTTGTTGCATGCCACGTTGCTGTTTGGCGACACCAAAACCTTGTCCTCAGAAGAACCTCCTTTCTCTTTCATCCTCTTCATCCTCCTTTCAACTATATGCAAAAAAAAAAGAAAAACTTTGAATCACTGACCAAACCTACCAAGCTGGCCCAGGCTGTGTGCTTTGTCTGCCATGCTCTCCACAACAAAAGCAAAAACTTTTTATCAGTCACATCATTTGAAAAACGATGTGCTTATTTCACCTCAGAAGGGGGGGGGGGGGCAGGAGTAGAGGGGAGGAGAGACGAGGAGGGGGTGTCGGTCATATTTGTCTACGGCCAGCACGTGAGAGAGGAAGCCATGGCGCTTGTTGGTTTTGCATGGGAGGAGAGAGGAGGAGACGAACCCCCCCCCCCCCTGTCAAGCGGGAGTCAGGTGTGATGCACGTGATCTGCAAGGGTCTTTTGTCTTGCAGGCTTTGCGGGGTCACATTAAATCATTGTCAACGGTGACCTTGGACAAAAGAGTTAAATTAGCCCAATGATGCACATAATGAGTTCATTTAGGTAATTAGGCATTCAGGTGGAATAAAAAAAACACACACACACACACACATATACACACACCCATGCAGACATGCACGTACGTCCACTCATGCACACACACGCACACACAAATATGCCTGGGGTCAGCTCTACATCAAGTGGGCTGAATGATGAAGATGCTGAAAAAAACTAATTAGTTTTTTCCCTAACTAACTTATTTTTCATGTTTTTTTTTCCTCGTTTACTCAAAAAAGAAAAAACTCTGGCCGCAATTTGTAACATTTACTCCCACTTCATTTCTATCTTGGCAAATGTCAGACAAATGATTAGGGCCCATCACGGATGCTCTGTCATGTCATGACAAGTTATTCTAAATAATAAAGAGCGCATTCATCAGTAGTAAACTAGATTAGGCCACCTGGGTCTATACAGTCAACAGCTGTATGTCAAAACCCAGTGAATGGAAACGGCCATGGTGCTTGCCAATTTTCAATTGGAGAAATGCTCCACTGGCAACACACAGAGGGAAAGGAAAAAAAAAATATTTTTAATGCAAACACAGATCTGTGCGGTGTTGTGTGGTGAGTACGGGTTGTGGCTGATGCCGGCGCTTGCAGTGCAGATTGGCGTGACGCTCGTCGAAGTAAAAAGGGTGATGTTTGAAATGGTAGGCACGAGAGGGC